>NC_090208.1:900000-997500 GCF_033026475.1 Channa argus
TCGAGGACAGTATTGCATTATTACAATTGCTGATGCATCATAATGTTACAACTTTTGGATTCACACTGTAACTTTCCAGGCAGAAACAGCAGTAATTCTGTAGTGAGAACACTGTTAGTGGGTTTTGCACTTACACTTGCACTTATGTGAAAAATGCAGCATCATCACTTCTTCTTCTGCTTGCATGTGTGTATTTGCTGCTTTGGTTATTTTCAAGTTTATTTCAATCGTCACGGGTGTAAATTGTTGGTTTAAGAAAAGAATAAATCTGAATATGTCGCTTTAAACTCACAGACGTGGTGACTGTAGTTTCTCTGCTGCTTTACATAGTAAACAGTTAAAAATCCATATGAATCAGCATGTTACTAACTACAGAAGGAAACTTTGGCCTGGAGACATTGTGGTAGTAATAGTAGCAATAGTATAATATAGAATGTTCACAGTGGGATTTTGGTATTTGGTAGTAAACAGTTTGTTCCCAAAGCAAACCACAGGTTTCTACTTAGACCGACGTAACGAATTTCATCCAGCTGTTCACTACCTTCCTCCTCACGTCTTCACCAGCACCTGCATAGCTGTGAAACTACAATCATGAGACACACTGGTTAACAGTAGATTCTTTCTTATAGTAACAGTTGTCATGGTTGCTGGAATATTTTTAAGCTCCAAGTGTACTTTTACCAGGCTTAGTCACACAATCTATTTGTTTTGATCAACAAGATGAGGCTACAGACACTTAATTAAACCCCTATAAAGCTCAGAATGAAAGGAAAGAAACCTTTAGTTTAACTACAGATGTTGTATTTTATTTAGAAAATGCAAAAGCAAAAAATCAAACCATCAAAGTATTTGAGGTAATAAAATGAATACAACATCAGATGTATCATTTCTTGTCCTGTCTCAACTATCAGTCTACTCACGACCTCAGTGATGTTTGGCAAATAAGGCTGATTGAAGAGTAAGAAAATGATAATTGATGCATGATGCAGTTATCTGGTTGCTTTCTTTGCAATGGAATAACATCATCAGTCAGGCTCAAAGGTCTAACTGCCTTTGGCAGCCTCATCAGGTCAGACAGGTTGATATCCCCTGTTGGTCTCTGTGAACTTCTGGCTATCTGAAGCAGACTGACACAGTGTACCCATGTAGTCGAAGGATGCATGTCTAACAATCCAAAACCTAGAGCTCTTATACTCTTTTTCTACATTAGATAATGCTTATTTTACACTTGTACACTCCAAATGTTCACGTCCACCATGTGACCCTATTTATTTTTTCTCTGGAATTTACCCGGCGTGTTTCCAATTTGGATTTTCTCCACTTTAACTCCGCCTTCCTGCAGGTTCTTTACAGCTGAGGGATTTCTGAGCAGTAGCATTGGGCTTGGTGGACATATAAAGTTGCGTATCATCTGCATAGCAGTGGAAATAAATACTAATTCCCTGAAAATATGGCAAAGAGATTAAAAACAAAAGAGGGCCGACGACGGAGCCCAGTGGAAAATCACTATTGACAGGATCTGGCTGTGAATAACGTTTTTAGTCGTGCGATCAGAGAGGTACGAAGTAAACCAGGTGAGAGGAACACGACTAATGCCAATAGTTTTACGCGCTCCAACAAACTGTTATGTGAAATGGTGTTGAAAGCTGCACTCAAATCAAGCAGGACCAGAATGGTCAGCAGTCCATCAGCAGATCGTTAGTGAAATGATTCAAAGAGATTATTGTAGTTAAGTGCTGCAACTAGTTTTTCCCAAATTTTTCAAATTGGATGAAAGTTAAACTTTCATTTTTAACTGTTTCTACATGTATCAAAATACATTTTCATTTTCAAATGGAGCTTTGATTCAACTTTGCCAAGTTTACACATTAATTGAACACATATAGGGCAAATCTCCTGTGAGCTCTTTTACTGTCATGATCATGATAAAAAACCTCCATCTTTCATTTCTTTTACTTCTTTGTGTCATTGTAGTGCTTTTAGTGACATTACATTGTAGTCCAGGTGTAAAAGGGTTACAAATGCACTTTGTTTATCATTATTATTTTCCATTTGTGTTGTGAATGTTATTCATACTTTTAAAATTCAACTTAGTATTTGTGTGTAATTGAGCCATGTCCTGTGTGACTAATGTAACTGTGGGGAAACTTTCCTTTTTTGTGCATGTAGGGGTCAGATGTGCAGGTCTTCTGCAGGTTTCTTTCTATTTTGTTATCATTTCTGTTGTTCATGTCCCGTCACCCAACTACATGTACGTCTTCACTCTGACCACTAGGTGGTACAAGTGGACTATTTCTGAAGGGGTTTTCATGCTTTAAACTGTGAAGTTATGTTCATGTTTCTAAAAATATGAATATTTGTTGTTAAAAGAAGAATGTTTCCTGGTGTATTGAGATGTATCTGATAATGTGTAGAGCTCTGAATATAAGGCTTATAAAATATTTGTTGTACATGTTTCCCTCACTGTGCTGCTGATGTGCAGGACAGACCAGAAGACGATTTCTGTGGTTGCTTTATTGTCTTCTGCAAAAGCAAATACATCATGGGAAAATGTCCAGTCAACACCTGCTACACACAGTAACAATTAATATACTTATGTAAAACCTTTAAATACGTTTTTCCAACCACGTCATAAGATCAGGGCTTTTTTTAAAAATGTGTCCAAAAAACAAACAAACAAAACCAAAAAAACAGGACATGGCACAAGCAACACATTCTCATCCCAAGCAGTAGATTGTACGTACACTGATCGGGCCTCATGACCACGTGAGCAAACCAATACAGCAGCTCAGCCATGAGCTCTACTTTGACAAAGTTCTAATTTCTCAGTTTGTAAGTTGAAGGTGATAATTTGTACCACTTTTCTGGTCATTTGTACTGTTCGGGGTGTGTACTACTACTGTCTGATCACTGTAATTATAGTTCCAGTAAGCTTTCTTCAGAACATAAGCTGGATGTACTTGGCATTGTAGCACATTCTGTTGTGATCTACTTGAATTGTCATGTACTCGACAAACAAGTTCTCTTGTCTTGGGCCAGTAAACTTTTCTTATGAATGTGATTGTGAAGATGGGCCAGCTGCCACATCTGCTGCTACATGTTTTACCTTCCTCTTGTGTTGGGGTCACCACCGACCCGTTTTAACATTTTTAATGCATAAAAGCAGCACACACATTAAATGATTGCATCAAGGCTTTTTGCCTTTGTCAGCAAACAAAATCAAACTGAACCAAATCAATCTGACTAAATTCTTAAATACAGGTGCCACTTGTTGTTACTGTGATGACATACACTCACTGGCCACTTCATTAGGTACAACTGTACAATCTAATCCTGCCAGGAATTGTACTTTTTCAAGACTCTAACCTAAGTCAGTTTTTAAGATGAAACTGTCAGAAAGGTTGAGTGCATTAGATTAAGAGGTTCTCCACCATCCACTGTGACCTCAATGATAAACACTCAGTAGAATTAGCCCCTTTCTGACAGTTCCAACCTAAACACTGAGCAATTATAACCTTGAAAAAGTTGAAATTATGACAGAGCTGCTGAATTGGATTGAACTGTACAAGTGTACCTAATAAAGTGGCCTGTGAGCAATCTCAATTTTTGTCCCTACTTTCAGTTGAGTTTGTTTTAGTTTGACTTTAATTCAAGAGCAGCAGCTGCATTTGTTCCAGACTTTAAAGTAAACAAATTATTACTTGTTAAAGTACAATACAAGACTTATTCGATTGTATCTGTGGTCTATAACCATTTTACCTGATGTCTCAAATCTTCTTTAAAAGCAGGAAGAATTTTAAATAATCAAACACCTCAGACATTTGATTTAAATTCTAATTTTTGACATAATCAGAATCATTAACCACTTTGTTCCCCAACAACAACAACTGCTGTTCCAACAACAACAACCATTATAATGAAGATGAATACTTCCACTCTAAATAGTTTGTGTTAACACACATAGATACTCAGGAAAATCAGCCTCCTTCCATCTTCCGTCATGATCTTTCAGAACTGTTACTCCTTTGCTTCTACTGTAGTTTTCACATGCTTGAATAAAACATCTTGTCTTCATGGAGTAAATGATGTTGTTCTTCTGTGAGTTCCTGCTGCTCAGAGACACATCAGCTCATGGTTTCTCTCAGTGCACCTATTACTATAACGAAAACATAATGTGATATTGTTGGAAATAGTCGAGTACATTATTGCGTTAAAACACTTGCATCAGCTGCATCATGATGTAACAACATTCACACTTGCAGCTTCCCAGGCAGAAACCGCAGTTATGTTAAAGTGTGAAGACTGTTAGACTCTGGGGTAACTTTACTTTCCACTTCTTTAGTAAATACTGGTGTGCTAAATGCAACCAGCCCTGTTGTGGACAGATACAACTTTACTGCAAGTATCTCTGAACGTAACCAGTTTCTTGTGCATTTGACAGATTAAATGAGGCTAATTATTGCTAGTGGTTGGCTAATAATAATAATCTGAACTAGAACTTGATACTATATTCAGGCGCCATTGGCTGCAAGTATTTATTAGGTCAAATTATGCTGAACACTGAAGACATATGTCATCCCAAAGCAACAAACATGAAATTTAAAAAAGAAAAATGGGTCATTTTGTGTTTTTGGTTTCCCTATTTATTTTACTAAAAATCAGCAAACAAACCTGATCATTTCAGTGTTTACTCTGCAGAGCTTCTGCTGCTCGCTCACAGAGCTGTTCAAGCACTTTAACCTCTGCTTTTCGGTAAGTGTCTAACTGATCACACAGACTGGTCAACTGGTGTACTAATACTAATACTGTGAATGTATTCAGAGGGGCTCCATGTCAGCAGGGAAGGCAAGCAACTGGTTGGGTCCCAGACCAGTAGGGGGCCCCCAAGGGCTGACCAAAGTTAAACTCTGTACAGCCCTGGCTGTGTGCAAAGCTTGCAACAAGAACAAGGACGACCAGCTGAGGAAAAGGAAGACGAGTTATAATTCTGGGAGCGAAAAAGGAAGAAGAGGAGAAAAAAGCAAGATAGTGGTAAGTGGAGCAATGGAGGTCAAAGATCAACGGCTTTCAGCTTTCCCTTCAGGGGTCAGCACAGCTAGTTTGGGTAGTACATGTACATAAATGCCATTAAACTTCTCTTTGAATTCCCCACATCAAAATATCTCTACTTGTAGCTGAAAAATTCCTCCAGATGACATCACTTGAACTCCTTATTATAAAAAGATGTCCTCTGGGTGATGTCATTTGGAGGAGTTCTCAGCTAGAAACAGAAATATTTTAATATAGAAAAGTCAGAGTGAAGTTAATATTTACATTCTAAACTAAAGCCTTAGAAAGCAAGTTGAAAATTGGGAAGTTGCTCTTTAAGTTTTGAAAAATGCCCTTGTCATAGTGTACAAAGGATGTACAGAGGATGTACAGAGGATGTACAGAGGATGTACAGAGGATGTACAGAGGATGTAGAGGATGTACAGAGGATGGGTGAATGTAGAAAAAAAGCACTGTGGTGCTTCACAGTTGATTTAGCACCAGGGTGGGTCAGGTGAGCACCTTGCATGGTGGCCACCACCATCGGTGTGTATGGATAAATGGAATCAACATTGTAAAGTGCTTTGGATAAAAGCACCATTTAAGTGGCCATTTCTTTACCATTTACCCCCAATTTACAACAAAATTCAAATAGAATAGATAGAATAGGCTTTATTGTCATTGCCCATAAACTGTGGGTGATCTTCTCCAACAGTGCAGTAAAATATAATACAGTAGTAAAATAAACAGTTACATAATAATAAAGAATCCCAGGTAAGCAAGGTGAGACCTTACAGATTCACAGAACAGATCCAATAAATGCCCCTTAAACAGCACCTGGCAACAGTGGACAGGAAAAACTCTGTAAAGAAGTAAACCTCCAACAAGACCAGGCTCAGGGTTCTTTTCTACGCCTGACTGTGCTGCCTGCTGCAGGTGAGCTGACCTCTGACCTTTAGTGCTCTTTCTGTATGGACTGATTGTTCCTATGAGTGAGTTGTACAGAGTGAACATTAGAACACATCAACAGCTGCTGATCAAACTGAAGCTAAAACTGAACTTCCTGCACATTTCTACATTTCTGTTAACAGTGAAACAATCAGCAACTCTGGACCAAATCAGTGAAAAACAAACACAACGGGGGAGAACAATCCCCTAGGAAGTGAGTACTGAGCGCTTCTCACACACCTGGTGTGTGAGCTGCACAGTATAACCAAGTCCAACAGGTCAAGCAGAAGAACCAAACCCAGGAACCCAGGTGGGTACAGACAGAGAGAGAGCTTTGACAACTACAACACCATAAGGTGACATAAAGTGAGTGCAATAAATATTGTTAAAGGTTTTAAAAGTGTTAAAACAAATATGAAGCTGTTTTCAATCACACTCACATACGTAGATGTAATAACTGTCTAAGATCATCAGTGTTTGACAGTATAAGTAGTAAGATCACACAACCAAGAGCTGTAGATGCTGAGAAATGATATATTTTGACATAGTGTTATTTAAAAAAAAGCTTTTCTCTTACACCCATTTCCCCTCAGTGTGAAGCTAAATTTAATTCTGACTCCTCCCATCTGATGACAACTACAACTAAACACAGTCCAACCTCTAGATTAGTTTGGATCTGGTTTTCAAACTGTCACTGTCCATCTCATCTTTGGAGAGTCCTGCAGATTTCAGAAGAGAATAGTCCAAATCCTGTAGAGGACAAAACCTTAGTGAAGTGTGAAAGAGGAAGAGCCAGTCAGACCCAGGATCAGTGCTGACGGGTTTCACTTCAGTCCAGACAACATGACGATTCAATCTACTTTTAAATTTCTGGGTGAGTCAAAGCCATCGATCATCCATAATGAATCTGTGTTGTTCAGGTGTCAGGTGTGTAAAGAGAACAGCTCTGTATCTGACAGCTTTAGTACCTAATGAACTAATACATGCTGATGGATGAAGCAGCAGTCAGTAGGATTTCCTGATCCAGACTGTTCTTGATCTGATACTTAAATTATTGATAGGAATTAAAGAATGTGATCCTGTCTCTGCTATAGCTAATGACACATTTGTCATTTGAAGCACTACATTCAGCATCACTCTGGTTATGTTCTTCCTCGTGTGGTCACTGCTGTTCCATCTCACCTGCACATCTTGCTGATACAAAGATACAGAGTGACACAGTGAACCACGAGGCCTCCAGAAAGTTTTCTTCTTTGGTAAATGCAATGCGCTGCCTTTTTATAGTATCACTGATCTTCGACCTTAGTTTCGATTCATTACTGCAAATGCTTCTTTGAACATTTGCTGTTTTCAACACAAATGTGAAATGAGTTGATAATTATTTTCTCCTTTTGAAAAGTTCTATGTATCTGGTCTGTAGCCTTTACATTTAAAATCAGGTTTTCTCCTTCAGTCTGTATGTGAATTTAACTTCTTCTATCTATATCACAGGCGTAACAGTTCTGGCTTTTGTGGTTGTCCTGGTTCTGTTTCTGGTTGGACTTGTGCAGCTGTTGAGGAATAGAACAGGTATGAAAAGTGAACTGCTCAGTGAGTCTTGTCCAGTCCTCACGTCTGTACTGGAACTACAACTTTGACCGAGTCTGTTGGAAGATAAAGTCTACAATGACATTTTCATATCAACCATTTTTTTCAGGTTCATGTTGGACATCAACCCACTGCCTCTACTGTAAGTGATGTTGTTACTTTACATTTCTAAGTTTGATTATTTTCTCTGATCATTTTCTGACAAGACAGAAAGTTTGTAGTTTTCACATTATTTTTTTTCTCTTTACACTGTTGGAGACGTACAAAAAGGTTATTCTTCAGGACTCAGGCCCAGATACAGTAGCATCCATACCTGCTGTGTGCCTGATACCCACTGAGCTGTAAAGCACTTCATATTGCACTAGCCTGAACAAAAAGTGCTATATACAGTTTGAATCATTGGTTGGTTGATGTTTCTGAAAGTAGTGTCACATAAATCCACTACTTAAATTAGATAAAAACCACAGTGACGAAATATTTTAGGAAATAACTGAGTTATCAATCTACATATGTATTTCTGAGAATACAGAACACTAAACTGCTTCAGATCTTCAAGCTAAATATAACACACACCAAAAAATGTTGAACATAAACAGATTGAAAGTGCATATGGCAGGTTACCAGCAGCTGTTCATGTAGAAACATTAGTCTGCTGGTGGTGGTAGCAGCTTAGTAATCACAGAGCATTCTCACCTTTGACTAACAAAGGCTCATAAATTAGTTTGGTTTCAATGAGGGGACAGTTTGGCCTGAGTGTCAGTGGAAGATTGGTCCCTTGTCTTCAGCCCTAAATTTGTAAAGACCTGAAGTTTACCTGCACCAAGCAGGGACATCGTAGGACAACTTAGTTTTATCTTTATCCCAATTCCTCTGTCTTTTCACTTCCTAATACTAATTCTATTTTCCTCCTCACAGATAGCCCCTCCCCCCAAACGTGCACTTTCACCTAAACCACTTCCACCTCGACCTCTTTTTTCTCCTGCTTTATGTCAGTCATCAGTCAACCTTGCTGATTTCATCCTGCTAACTTATTCAAACTGTGCATCACTCTCCTCATTTCCAACTCTTACCAAGGACGACTCATCCACCCTCGTCCTCTCTAACCATCCTGCCACCTGTCCTCTGCATCCCATCCCCTCCACTCTCCTTAATGCAGTTGCACAGACACTAATCCCAGCTATTACACAAATCATTCGTACATCTCTAACAACAGGCACCTTCCCCACCTCATTTTTAATAATAATAATAATAATTCATTTTATTTATAAAGCACTTTACGTTTGTTTACAAATCTCAAAGTGCTACACAAGCAGATTATAAGCAAGAATAAAACATAAAAACATGTAAAGCATAGAAACATAAAAAACATAAAATAATATATAAAAAAGATAATGATCACTTTAAAATGCTTTACTAAACAAAAAAGTCTTTAACTGTTTTTTGAAACAGTCCACAGTCTGTGGTGCCCTCAGGTTCAGGTAGAGTGTTCCAGAGCCGTGAAGCAGCTGCTGAGAAGGCTCGATCCCCCATTGAGTGGAGTCTGTTGTGGAGGGGTAGAGGTGATAAGTGTTGGTAGAACGAAGGTGTCTTGTTGTAGATTGCAATGTGAGGAGTTCATTAAGATACTGTGGGGCATTTCCATGGATGCTCTGGTGGGTAAGTAGACAGAGTTTGAATTCAATGCAAAGGTGGATGGGGAGTTAGTGAAGTGTCTGGAGAACAGCAGTGATGTGCTCATATTTCGCACCCTCATAAGGATCCTGGTAGCATTGTTTTGAACATATTGGAGCTTTTGAAGGCTCCTGCCAGAGATCCCAATGAGAAGAGCATTGCAGTAGTCCAGCCTGGAGGAGACAAAGGCCTGGACCAGCCTTTCAGCGTCGCAGAGGGAGAGGGAGGGGCGGAGTTTGGCTGTTTCTGAGATGAAAAAATGCAATTTTGCAGAGGTGTTGGACATGTGTTTCAAATGACAGGTGAGGGTCAAACTTAACCCCCCAGGTTGTTAACAGAGTTGAAGAGGGTAATGGTGCGACCACAAAAAGAGATACAGTTAATGGGGGAGGAATGAAGCTGGTGGGTGGTACCAACTAGAAGGGCTTTGGTTTTTATGCTGTTCAGCTGAAGGAAGTTCTCTGTCATCCACGCCTTGATGTCCTCCAGGCAACAGGTGAGAGTTGATGGAAGTGTCGGTGGGGTCGGGCTCAGTCTCACGTACAGCTGAGTATCATCAGCATAGCAGTGGAAGGAGATTCCATGCTTGCCAATGACGTGGCCCAGTGGGAGCATATAGACGTTGAAAAGGGTCGGTCGAACCAACCCCTGTGGCTCCCCACAGGTGACTGAGATTTGGCATCCCCTATGGCCACATACTCATACTCTATTTGTGAGATAGGAACCAAACCACCCCAAAGCAGTGCCAGAAAATCCAACAATATGCTGCAGACGATGAAGGAGAATTTTGTGGTCAACTGTATCAAAAGCGGCAGTGAGATCCAGAAGAATGAGGAGAGATGGGAAGCTCTGGTCAGCAGCCATTAGGGGGTCGTTGGTGACCCTGACCAGGGCTGTCTCTGTGCTGTGGGAGGGGCGGAAGCCAGATTGAAATTTTTCAAACAGATTGTGTCTTTTGAGGTGATACTGGAGCTGGACTGAGACAGCTTTTTCTAAGACCTTTGATAGGAATGGAACATTGGACGACAGTTTGCCATAACTTCAGGTTATGGACAGTTAAGTTGGTTGAAACAAAGAGACGCTCAAGGTAGCAGGGGCCTCAAGGATATTCTGGAGGCTGTTGTTATAGTAGCCCACCAGTTCAGACACTGAGGGAAATTTTAGGACAATGGAGAGATTTTTGATGTCAGCATTTAAATCAGAGACATTTAGGTTTTTCACATTGTGGGTTGGAAAATGATGTATATGAAGGGAAGTCCATTGAAATGATTTTGTGGTCCGAGACACCCAGGTCGTATACTTGGCGGTTAGAAATGGGGTCATTACTTAGTCAGTAATGACTAAGTCGAGGTTGTGGCCCTATGAGTGGGGACCTCAACTTTCTGCTTCAGGTTTAAGCAGTCCAGCAGTTCTAAGAACTCAGCAGCAGAATGGTTAGAAGGTGCGTCCACATGGATGTTCAGGTCTCCGAGTATCAACACGTTGGGTGATGATGTGCAGAAAGTTGAAAGGAGTTCACACATTTCTCTGATGAAACCTGGGTGTTGCTTTGGTGGCTGGTAAATAATAAGTATGAAACTAGAGAGTGGATGTTTACACAGAGGAGGGAGGCATGACAGTTTCAAATCTTTATGGTGGATTATGATTAGACCCCCAATGCGACCAGTGGTGGGGGCTTTTTTAAGGTAGGTATATCCAGGGGGCAGGACTCATTCATTCCTGGAGGTGTCACCATTCGGAATCATTAACCACTTTGTTCCCCAAACAACAACAGCAGCACCACCAACAACAACAACCTTTGTCTGCAACACAAGCCCTTCCTCAACTACAACTGCTGGTTCCTCAACAAATTAATGATGCAACAACTGCTGCTGCTGCTGCTCCAACAACTGCTGCTCTTAGGGGTTAAAATTTCCTAGTTTTAATATTTTAAATCAAGATCAGCTAAAACCACACTGTGGTGATAATTAAGAAGTGATTAGATTTTTTAATGATTAAGTAATCAAACATTTTCTCATATCTTAAAAGTGCTAGAACTGTCTTATCTTATTGAATAATCAAGTGGTGGTGCATTGTTCTGACTTTCATCTAAGCCAACTTCCGCTCAATATATTGACATTTTCCAGTGTTTTATTCATGGTGGTTGTTAAATGTGTTGGTTTGATGGTGTCCTCAGCTCCAGAATTGTTGATTATAAATCCACGTTGAACTCAGAAGTAAGAGTTGTTTCTACCTTATTGCTTTCAAAATGCTTAATTGTTTAACATTTTGGTAAAAGAAGCAGTACGGTGCCAATCAGAGTCCCTGAATGTTATTTTAGCATCTGTTTTCATTTTGAAATGCTGTCCTTCAAAACCCTTCCTTTGCACTAAAAAGGCCCCTGATCAGACTCAGGTTGGTGGTAGTGGGGTTGTATGAGATACTTCTCCATTGTAGGCATATTACTTATAGTAGATGTCAAGTTCAATTGTGAACAGTGTGTTAGATGTTTTTGAGCTTATTTCCATATCTCCTGCTGGTTTCTAATGTGGTCACTTGATGTCATTGTTGCCAAGTTTCTAAAGTGTTTCTAATCCCACACGTATTGCTGCTGAACCATAGCGGTGTGTAGTATTGCTCATACGCTTTGCTTTCTTTTATGGTTGATTTTAAATATTAATAATATTGGCACATTGTTTTTGTTTGTATGACGGTTGTCTGTCCAGTACTAAGACGTGCTACACTCAGATCATTACTTTCCACACAGAACATATAGAATTAAAAGAGGTTCTTTGACTGCACCTCTTCACAGTAAGCGCAGTTTTAAGGACGTGAAAAAACATGCTCATTGTAGCATAAAGCAAAACATTTTGTCGGCTTCATACCTTCAACAATTAACTGTCAAAAAGTACAGAAAGTATTTTCATCAGGAGAACTTAATTATTGACCCTGGAACTCATTGTAATTATGGTTGCAGTAAGTCGTAAATATTAGTTATTGAAGTATTGAAGACAAGCTCTGTAAAGCTTTGCTTTCATTTCGACATTAACAAACTGTTCTTCTGGGAATCTTACAACAGGTTGAACAAAACAATGAATTACTGATTCGTGATTATACTCAGAGTGTCCTTTGTTTGACAGTGACAGTTGTCCTGATGGACCAAAGCATGAAATACCCAGACTGGTTCCGCTTTCTTGATCATCTTGTAACATCAGTACAGCTAAACAGAACTATTGCGTGTTCACAAAGAACAATGGTAGGAGGGGATTTGAAATAAACCAAAACTGAAGAACAAGTTTCAAATAAACTCCAGTTAAGAACTGGTGCCACAGCACTGAAAAAGAATTCCTGAATAGCAGCAGCTCTGTGTTGTTTGTGATCTAGTCAGGTGTCATTTCTTATTCCACTTGTCAAAGCATCAGCTAAATATCCTTGACTTGTTTTGAAAGTGACATGTTGCCCTGGCAACTATACTGGGTTCCACGTTACACTGACCACACGTCTGAAGTAAAAGAGATCTCACTCTTTGTCTGTATCTGCAGAACTTTGCATGAACTTATTCACAGAACAATGACGACATGTTGGTTTTTAAGTCATTTTCTTCTTTGGTTTCATTTACTGAAAATGAAAACTAAAGGTGGTGAGTTCAGTTTCATTTCATTGAATCACAATAACCCTGCTACACAGCTTTTATAATGTATGTGCTCAAAACAATCATTGGATGTAATGATGAGATTCCAGTTTCACATCATTCCACATTAAAAGCAACAGGCACATAAAAAGTCAACTATGAATACGGGTGATGGTGCAACAGAGGTGCTCACAAATGTGTAAAATCACTTCAAGTGGTATCAAGGTGTTTGCAGAAGAGAACAAGTGCATTTACAATTATAGGCTACAAGCAAAATGAATAATTATAAGTATTTATAAGAAAGAACAAACAACATTCCAGATGGGAACCCAAAGGCACATTGCAACAGAGGCTTCAAATGACCTTGTAACTCATTAACTAGTAACAAAAGTCAGAGTTTGAAGGTTAATTCCACAGCAAGGAATTTATTATTCACTAAATGTGAACATTTCCACCTTTTTGTAAACTAGAATAGATACAGCAGGAAGGAAATGCAGCTTCTGCAGGAGACGTGGATGCAAAGACAATACAATAACTCCATCAGCATTAAAATAAAACCTTACTGCTCCGCTGAGAAAATGGTGTCTTCCACTATATTTAACCTGCTGGGACTTGTGGATGAAATGTTGTTAGGGTGAATCAAATGACACATTTTCAGAAGGACACTGTTTTAACTTATGCAAGGAGGAAGTAATAAGTATTTTTACTGTGACATTTTAAGTCTGCTATGTTAAAAAGTGGGTGTGGTGGGTGTTGTCATTAAACATTTTTGGTGACAAAGGTGAGTGACAGCAACACGTCGATTCCTGGAGGTGTCATGTGTCGCTCCTGAATTTATCCAGCACCTGTACAGTATATAAAGTGCTGCAGCACAGAGCAGGTGAACTTACAGCATCAACATCCAAGATCATCACAATGAAGCTGCTTGTTTCTTTGACTCTCACCTGGATGCTGCTCTGTGCAGGTAACTCGACTTATTCTGACTATACACGTTCTACAGGTCTTACACAGACTGATTTAAAACCCTTAGGAAGTTTAAACTGAATAGTTCTTTAGAAAAATAACAGAATATTTATTTTACTAAAGCAAATTATTATTTGGTAAAGTACAATACAAGACTTATTAGATTGTATCTGTGGTCTATAACCATTTTACCTGATGTGTCAAATCTTCTTTAAAAGCAGGAAGAATTTTAAATAATCTAACACCTCAGACATTTGAGTTCAATTCAAATTTTTGACATAATCAGAATCATTAACCACTTTGTTCCCCAAACAACAACAGCAGCACCAACAACAACAGCAGCACCAACAACAACAGCACCAGCACAGTCACAAACAACAGCTGGACCAATAACAGCAACAACAACTTTCCCAACTACTACTACTCCTTTGACAACAACTTTCCCAACTACTACTACTCCTTTGACAACAACTTTCCCAACTACTACTACTCCTTTGACAACAACTTTCCCAACTACTACTACTCCTTTGACAACAACTTTCCCAACTACTACTACTCCTTTGACAACAACTTTCCCAACTACTACTACTCCTTTGAGAACAACTTTCCCAACTACTACTACTCCTTTGACAACAACTTTCCCAACTACTACTACTCCTTTGAGAACAACTTTCCCAACTACTACTACTCCTTTGACAACAACTTTCCCAACTACTACTACTCCTTTGAGAACAACTTTCCCAACTACTACTACTCCTTTGACAACAACTTTCCCAACTACTACTACTCCTTTGACAACAACTTTCCCAACTACTACTACTCCTTTGACAACAACTTTCCCAACTACTACTACTCCTTTGAGAACAACTTTCCCAACTACTACTACTCCTTTGACAACAACTTTCCCAACTACTACTACTCCTTTGACAACAACTTTCCCAACTACTACTACTCCTTTGACAACAACTTTCCCAACTACTACTACTCCTTTGACAACAACTTTCCCAACTACTACTACTCCTTTGACAACAACTTTCCCAACTACTACTACTCCTTTGACAACAACTTTCCCAACTACTACTACTCCTTTGACAACAACTTTCCCAACTACTACTACTCCTTTGACAACAACTTTCCCAACTACTACTACTCCTTTGACAACAACTTCCCCAACTACTACTACTCCTTTGACAACAACTTTCCCAACTACTACTACTCCTTTGACAACAACTTTCCCAACTACTACTACTCCTTTGACAACAACTTCCCCAACTACTACTACTCCTTTGACAACAACTTTCCCAACTACTACTACTCCTTTGACAACAACTTTCCCAACTACTACTACTCCTTTGACAACAACTTTCCCAACTACTACTACTCCTTTGACAACAACTTTCCCAACTACTACTACTCCTTTGACAACAACTTTCCCAACTACTACTACTCCTTTGACAACAACTTTCCCAACTACTACTACTCCTTTGACAACAACTTTCCCAACTACTACTACTCCTTGGACAACAACTACTCCAACATCTACTGCTTCAACCACAAGAACGAACTGCTCCCCCAACAACAACAACAACAAACTACCATCCCAACAACAACAACAACTGTTTCTGCTCCAACAACAACAACTGCTGCTGCTCCAAGAACAACAACTGCTGCTGCAACAACAACAACTGCTGTTCCAACAACAACAATTGTTGCTCCAACAACAACAACAATAAAACAACTACTGCTCCCAGGACAGAAACAAATTGCTCTCCCAACATCAACAACAACAAACTACCACCCCAACTACAACAACTGTTTCTGCTCCAACAACAACAAGTGCTGCTCCAACAATTGTTGCTTCAACAAAACAGCTGCTCTGACAACAACAATAAAAATGAAGATGAATACTTCCACTCTAAATAGTTTGTGTTAACACACATAGTCAGGAA
Organism: Channa argus; assembly: GCF_033026475.1. Classification (NCBI taxonomy): domain Eukaryota; kingdom Metazoa; phylum Chordata; class Actinopteri; order Anabantiformes; family Channidae; genus Channa; species Channa argus. The sequence continues at coordinate 915,757 of NC_090208.1, forward strand.
AATCTGCATCCTTCCATCTTCTCTCATGATCTTGTAGAACTGTTATTCCTTTGCTTCTACTACATGTTTGAATAAAACGTCCTGTCTTCTTGGGGTAAATGATGATGTTCCTCTGTGAGTTTCTGCTGCTCAGAGACACATCAGCTCATGGTTTGTCTTGTAATCTCATTACTTCTCCGTGCACCTATTGCTAAAGCATAAACATTAGATTAAAGCATTAATGTGATTTTATTAGATATAGTCGAGGACAGTATTGCATTATTACAATTGCTGATGCATCATAATGTTACAACTTTTGGATTCACACTGTAACTTTCCAGGCAGAAACAGCAGTAATTCTGTAGTGAGAACACTGTTAGTTGGTTTTGCTTTTACACTTGCACTTATGTGAAAAATGCAGCATCATCACTTCTTCTTCTGCTTGCATATGTGTATTTGCTGCTTTGGTTATTTTCAAGTTTATTTCAATCGTCACGGGTGTAAATTGTTGGTTTAAGAAAAGAATAAATCTGAATATGTCGCTTTAAACTCACAGACGTGGTGACTGTAGTTTCTCTGCTGCTTTACATAGTAAACAGTTAAAAATCCATATGAATCAGCATGTTACTAACTACAGAAGGAAACTTTGGCCTGGAGACATTGAGGTAGTCATAGTAGCAATAGTATAATATAGAATGTTCACAGTGGGATTTTGGTATTTGGTAGTAAACAGTTTGTTCCCATAGCAAACCACAGGTTTCTACTTAGACCGAGGTAACGAATTTCATCCAGCTGTTCACTACCTTCCTCCTCACGTCTTCACCAGCACCTGCATAGCTGTGAAAATACAATCATGAGACACACTGGTTAACAGTAGATTCTTTCTTATAGTAACAGTTGTCATGGTTGCTGGAATATTTTTAAGCTCCAAGTGTACTTTTACCAGGCTTAGTCACACAATCTATTTGTTTTGATCAACAAGATGAGGCTACAGACACTTAATTAAACCCCTATAAAGCTCAGAATGAAAGGAAAGAAACCTTTAGTTTAACTACAGATGTTGTATTTTATTTAGAAAATGCAAAAGCAAAAAATCAAACCATCAAAGTATTTGAGGTAATAAAATGAATACAACATCAGATGTATCATTTCTTGTCCTGTCTCAACTATCAGTCTACTCACGACCTCAGTGATGTTTGGCAAATAAGGCTGATTGAAGAGTAAGAAAATGATAATTGATGCATGATGCAGTTATCTGGTTGCTTTCTTTGCAATGGAATAACATCATCAGTCAGGCTCAAAGGTCTAACTGCCTTTGGCAGCCTCATCAGGTCAGACAGGTTGATATCCCCTGTTGGTCTCTGTGAACTTCTGGCTATCTGAAGCAGACTGACACAGTGTACCCATGTAGTCGAAGGATGCATGTCTAACAATCCAAAACCTAGAGCTCTTATACTCTTTTTCTACATTAGATAATGCTTATTTTACACTTGTACACTCCAAATGTTCACGTCCACCATGTGACCCTATTTATTTTTTCTCTGGAATTTACCCGGCGTGTTTCCAATTTGGATTTTCTCCACTTTAACTCCGCCTTCCTGCAGGTTCTTTACAGCTGAGGGATTTCTGAGCAGTAGCATTGGGCTTGGTGGACATATAAAGTTGCGTATCATCTGCATAGCAGTGGAAATAAATACTAATTCCCTGAAAATATGGCAAAGAGATTAAAAACAAAAGAGGGCCGACGACGGAGCCCAGTGGAAAATCACTATTGACAGGATCTGGCTGTGAATAACGTTTTTAGTCGTGCGATCAGAGAGGTACGAAGTAAACCAGGTGAGAGGAACACGACTAATGCCAATAGTTTTACGCGCTCCAACAAACTGTTATGTGAAATGGTGTTGAAAGCTGCACTCAAATCAAGCAGGACCAGAATGGTCAGCAGTCCATCAGCAGATCGTTAGTGAAATGATTCAAAGAGATTATTGTAGTTAAGTGCTGCAACTAGTTTTTCCCAAATTTTTCAAATTGGATGAAAGTTAAACTTTCATTTTTAACTGTTTCTACATGTATCAAAATACATTTTCATTTTCAAATGGAGCTTTGATTCAACTTTGCCAAGTTTACACATTAATTGAACACATATAGGGCAAATCTCCTGTGAGCTCTTTTACTGTCATGAGTATGATAAAAAACCTCCATCTTTCATTTCTTTTACTTCTTTGTGTCATTGTAGTGCTTTTAGTGACATTACATTGTAGTCCAGGTGTAAAAGGGTTACAAATGCACTTTGTTTATCATTATTATTTTCCATTTGTGTTGTGAATGTTATTCATACTTTTAAAATTCAACTTAGTATTTGTGTGTAATTGAGCCATGTCCTGTGTGACTAATGTAACTGTGGGGAAACTTTCCTTTTTTGTGCATGTAGGGGTCAGATGTGCAGGTCTTCTGCAGGTTTCTTTCTATTTTGTTATCATTTCTGTTGTTCATGTCCCGTCACCCAACTACATGTACGTCTTCACTCTGACCACTAGGTGGTACAAGTGGACTATTTCTGAAGGGGTTTTCATGCTTTAAACTGTGAAGTTATGTTCATGTTTCTAAAAATATGAATATTTGTTGTTAAAAGAAGAATGTTTCCTGGTGTATTGAGATGTATCTGATAATGTGTAGAGCTCTGAATATAAGGCTTATAAAATATTTGTTGTACATGTTTCCCTCACTGTGCTGCTGATGTGCAGGACAGACCAGAAGACAATTTCTGTGGTTGCTTTATTGTCTTCTGCAAAAGCAAATACCTCGTGGGAAAATGTCCAGTCAACACCTGCTACACACAGTAACAGTTAATATACTTATGTAAAACCTTTAAATACGTTTTTCCAACCACGTCATAAGATCAGGGCTTTTTTTAAAAATGTGTCCAAAAAACAAACAAACAAAACCAAAAAAACAGGACATGGCACAAGCAACACATTCTCATCCCAAGCAGTAGATTGTACGTACACTGATCGGGCCTCATGACCACGTGAGCAAACCAATACAGCAGCTCAGCCATGAGCTCTACTTTGACAAAGTTCTAATTTCTCAGTTTGTAAGTTGAAGGTGATAATTTGTACCACTTTTCTGGTCATTTGTACTGTTCGGGGTGTGTACTACTACTGTCTGATCACTGTAATTATAGTTCCAGTAAGCTTTCTTCAGAACATAAGCTGGATGTACTTGGCATTGTAGCACATTCTGTTGTGATCTACTTGAATTGTCATGTACTCGACAAACAAGTTCTCTTGTCTTGGGCCAGTAAACTTTTCTTATGAATGTGATTGTGAAGATGGGCCAGCTGCCACATCTGCTGCTACATGTTTTACCTTCCTCTTGTGTTGGGGTCACCACCGACCCGTTTTAACATTTTTAATGCATAAAAGCAGCACACACATTAAATGATTGCATCAAGGCTTTTTGCCTTTGTCAGCAAACAAAATCAAACTGAACCAAATCAATCTGACTAAATTCTTAAATACAGGTGCCACTTGTTGTTACTGTGATGACATACACTCACTGGCCACTTCATTAGGTACAACTGTACAATCTAATCCTGCCAGGAATTGTACTTTTTCAAGACTGTAACCTAAGTCAGTTTTTAAGATGAAACTGTCAGAAAGGTTGAGTGCATTAGATTAAGAGGTTCTCCACCATCCACTGTGACCTCAATGATAAACACTCAGTAGAATTAGCCCCTTTCTGACAGTTCCAACCTAAACACTGAGCAATTATAACCTTGAAAAAGTTGAAATTATGACAGAGCTGCTGAATTGGATTGAACTGTACAAGTGTACCTAATAAAGTGGCCTGTGAGCAATCTCAATTTTTGTCCCTACTTTCAGTTGAGTTTGTTTTAGTTTGACTTTAATTCAAGAGCAGCAGCTGCATTTGTTCCAGACTTTAAAGTAAACAAATTATTACTTGTTAAAGTACAATACAAGACTTATTCGATTGTATCTGTGGTCTATAACCATTTTACCTGATGTCTCAAATCTTCTTTAAAAGCAGGAAGAATTTTAAATAATCAAACACCTCAGACATTTGATTTAAATTCTAATTTTTGACATAATCAGAATCATTAACCACTTTGTTCCCCAACAACAACAACTGCTGTTCCAACAACAACAACCATTATAATGAAGATGAATACTTCCACTCTAAATAGTTTGTGTTAACACACATAGATACTCAGGAAAATCAGCCTCCTTCCATCTTCCGTCATGATCTTTCAGAACTGTTACTCCTTTGCTTCTACTGTAGTTTTCACATGCTTGAATAAAACATCTTGTCTTCATGGAGTAAACGATGTTGTTCTTCTGTGAGTTCCTGCTGCTCAGAGACACATCAGCTCATGGTTTCTCTCAGTGCACCTATTACTATAACGAAAACATAATGTGATATTGTTGGAAATAGTCGAGTACATTATTGCGTTAAAACACTTGCATCAGCTGCATCATGATGTAACAACATTCACACTTGCAGCTTCCCAGGCAGAAACCGCAGTTATGTTAAAGTGTGAAGACTGTTAGACTCTGGGGTAACTTTACTTTCCACTTCTTTAGTAAATACTGGTGTGCTAAATGCAACCAGCCCTGTTGTGGACAGATACAACTTTACTGCAAGTATCTCTGAACGTAACCAGTTTCTTGTGCATTTGACAGATTAAATGAGGCTAATTATTGCTAGTGGTTGGCTAATAATAATAATCTGAACTAGAACTTGATACTATATTCGGGCGCCATTGGCTGCAAGTATTTATTAGGTCAAATTATGCTGAACACTGAAGACATATGTCATCCCAAAGCAACAAACATGAAATTTAAAAAAGAAAAATGGGTCATTTTGTGTTTTTGGTTTCCCTATTTATTTTACTAAAAATCAGCAAACAAACCTGATCATTTCAGTGTTTACTCTGCAGAGCTTCTGCTGCTCGCTCACAGAGCTGTTCAAGCACTTTAACCTCTGCTTTTCGGTAAGTGTCTAACTGATCACACAGACTGGTCAACTGGTGTACTAATACTAATACTGTGAATGTATTCAGAGGGGCTCCATGTCAGCAGGGAAGGCAAGCAACTGGTTGGGTCCCAGACCAGTAGGGGGCCCCCAAGGGCTGACCAAAGTTAAACTCTGTACAGCCCTGGCTGTGTGCAAAGCTTGCAACAAGAACAAGGACGACCAGCTGAGGAAAAGGAAGACGAGTTATAATTCTGGGAGCGAAAAAGGAAGAAGAGGAGAAAAAAGCAAGATAGTGGTAAGTGGAGCAATGGAGGTCAAAGATCAACGGCTTTCAGCTTTCCCTTCAGGGGTCAGCACAGCTAGTTTGGGTAGTACATGTACATAAATGCCATTAAACTTCTCTTTGAATTCCCCACATCAAAATATCTCTACTTGTAGCTGAAAAATTCCTCCAGATGACATCACTTGAACTCCTTATTATAAAAAGATGTCCTCTGGGTGATGTCATTTGGAGGAGTTCTCAGCTAGAAACAGAAATATTTTAATATAGAAAAGTCAGAGTGAAGTTAATATTTACATTCTAAACTAAAGCCTTAGAAAGCAAGTTGAAAATTGGGAAGTTGCTCTTTAAGTTTTGAAAAATGCCCTTGTCATAGTGTACAAAGGATGTACAGAGGATGTACAGAGGATGTACAGAGGATGTACAGAGGATGTACAGAGGATGTAGAGGATGTACAGAGGATGTAGAGAGGATGTACAGAGGATGGGTGAATGTAAAAAAAAAGCACTGTGGTGCTTCACAGTTGATTTAGCACCAGGGTGGGTCAGGTGAGCACCTTGCATGGTGGCCACCACCATCGGTGTGTATGGATAAATGGAATCAACATTGTAAAGTGCTTTGGATAAAAGCACCATTTAAGTGGCCATTTCTTTACCATTTACCCCCAATTTACAACAAAATTCAAATAGAATAGATAGAATAGGCTTTATTGTCATTGCCCATAAACTGTGGGTGATCTTCTCCAACAGTGCAGTAAAATATAATACAGTAGTAAAATAAACAGTTACATAATAATAAAGAATCCCAGGTAAGCAAGGTGAGACCTTACAGATTCACAGAACAGATCCAATAAATGCCCCTTAAACAGCACCTGGCAACAGTGGACAGGAAAAACTCTGTAAAGAAGTAAACCTCCAACAAGACCAGGCTCAGGGTTCTTTTCTACGCCTGACTGTGCTGCCTGCTGCAGGTGAGCTGACCTCTGACCTTTAGTGCTCTTTCTGTATGGACTGATTGTTCCTATGAGTGAGTTGTACAGAGTGAACATTAGAACACATCAACAGCTGCTGATCAAACTGAAGCTAAAACTGAACTTCCTGCACATTTCTACATTTCTGTTAACAGTGAAACAATCAGCAACTCTGGACCAAATCAGTGAAAAACAAACACAACGGGGGAGAACAATCCCCTAGGAAGTGAGTACTGAGCGCTTCTCACACACCTGGTGTGTGAGCTGCACAGTATAACCAAGTCCAACAGGTCAAGCAGAAGAACCAAACCCAGGAACCCAGGTGGGTACAGACAGAGAGAGAGCTTTGACAACTACAACACCATAAGGTGACATAAAGTGAGTGCAATAAATATTGTTAAAGGTTTTAAAAGTGTTAAAACAAATATGAAGCTGTTTTCAATCACACTCACATACGTAGATGTAATAACTGTCTAAGATCATCAGTGTTTGACAGTATAAGTAGTAAGATCACACAACCAAGAGCTGTAGATGCTGAGAAATGATATATTTTGACATAGTGTTATTTAAAAAAAAGCTTTTCTCTTACACCCATTTCCCCTCAGTGTGAAGCTAAATTTAATTCTGACTCCTCCCATCTGATGACAACTACAACTAAACACAGTCCAACCTCTAGATTAGTTTGGATCTGGTTTTCAAACTGTCACTGTCCATCTCATCTTTGGAGAGTCCTGCAGATTTCAGAAGAGAATAGTCCAAATCCTGTAGAGGACAAAACCTTAGTGAAGTGTGAAAGAGGAAGAGCCAGTCAGACCCAGGATCAGTGCTGACGGGTTTCACTTCAGTCCAGACAACATGACGATTCAATTTACTTTTGAACTTCTGGGTGAGTCAAAGCCATCGATCATCCATAATGAATCTGTGTTGTTCAGGTGTCAGGTGTGTGAAGAGAACAGCTCTGTATCTGACAGCTTTAGTACCTAATGAACTAATACATGCTGATGGATGAAGCAGCAGTCAGTAGGATTTCCTGATCCAGACTGTTCTTGATCTGATACTTAAATTATTGATAGGAATTAAAGAAAAACTGTGATCCTGTCTCTGCTGTAGCTAATGACACATTTGTCATTTGAATCACTACATTCAGCATCACTCTGGTTATGTTCTTCCTCGTGTGGTCACTGCTGTTCCATCTCACCTGCACATCTTGCTGATACAAAGATACAGAGTGACACAGTGAACCACGAGGCCTCCAGAAAGTTTTCTTCTTTGGTAAATGCAATGCGCTGCCTTTTTATAGTATCACTGATCTTCGACCTTAGTTTCGATTCATTACTGCAAATGCTTCTTTGAACATTTGCTGTTTTCAACACAAATGTGAAATGAGTTGATAATTATTTTCTCCTTTTGAAAAGTTCTATGTATCTGGTCTGTAGCCTTTACATTTAAAATCAGGTTTTCTCCTTCAGTCTGTATGTGAATTTAACTTCTTCTATCTATATCACAGGCGTAACAGTTCTGGCTTTTGTGGTTGTCCTGGTTCTGTTTCTGGTTGGACTTGTGCAGCTGTTGAGGAATAGAACAGGTATGAAAAGTGAACTGCTCAGTGAGTCTTGTCCAGTCCTCACGTCTGTACTGGAACTACAACTTTGACCGAGTCTGTTGGAAGATAAAGTCTACAATGACATTTTCATATCAACCATTTTTTTCAGGTTCATGTTGGACATCAACCCACTGCCTCTACTGTAAGTGATGTTGTTACTTTACATTTCTAAGTTTGATTATTTTCTCTGATCATTTTCTGACAAGACAGAAAGTTTGTAGTTTTCACATTATTTTTTTTCTCTTTACACTGTTGGAGACGTACAAAAAGGTTATTCTTCAGGACTCAGGCCCAGATACAGTAGCATCCATACCTGCTGTGTGCCTGATACCCACTGAGCTGTAAAGCACTTCATATTGCACTAGCCTGAACAAAAAGTGCTATATACAGTTTGAATCATTGGTTGGTTGATGTTTCTGAAAGTAGTGTCACATAAATCCACTACTTAAATTAGATAAAAACCACAGTGACGAAATATTTTAGGAAATAACTGAGTTATCAATCTACATATGTATTTCTGAGAATACAGAACACTAAACTGCTTCAGATCTTCAAGCTAAATATAACACACACCAAAAAATGTTGAACATAAACAGATTGAAAGTGCATATGGCAGGTTACCAGCAGCTGTTCATGTAGAAACATTAGTCTGCTGGTGGTGGTAGCAGCTTAGTAATCACAGAGCATTCTCACCTTTGACTAACAAAGGCTCATAAATTAGTTTGGTTTCAATGAGGGGACAGTTTGGCCTGAGTGTCAGTGGAAGATTGGTCCCTTGTCTTCAGCCCTAAATTTGTAAAGACCTGAAGTTTACCTGCACCAAGCAGGGACATCGTAGGACAACTTAGTTTTATCTTTATCCCAATTCCTCTGTCTTTTCACTTCCTAATACTAATTCTATTTTCCTCCTCACAGATAGCCCCTCCCCCCAAACGTGCACTTTCACCTAAACCACTTCCACCTCGACCTCTTTTTTCTCCTGCTTTATGTCAGTCATCAGTCAACCTTGCTGATTTCATCCTGCTAACTTATTCAAACTGTGCATCACTCTCCTCATTTCCAACTGTTACCAAGGACGACTCATCCACCCTCGTCCTCTCTAACCATCCTGCCACCTGTCCTCTGCATCCCATCCCCTCCACTCTCCTTAATGCAGTTGCACAGACACTAATCCCAGCTATTACACAAATCATTCGTACATCTCTAACAACAGGCACCTTCCCCACCTCATTTTTAATAATAATAATAATAATTCATTTTATTTATAAAGCACTTTACGTTTGTTTACAAATCTCAAAGTGCTACACAAGCAGATTATAAGCAAGAATAAAACATAAAAACATGTAAAGCATAGAAACATAAAAAACATAAAATAATATATAAAAAAGATAATGATCACTTTAAAATGCTTTACTAAACAAAAAAGTCTTTAACTGTTTTTTGAAACAGTCCACAGTCTGTGGTGCCCTCAGGTTCAGGTAGAGTGTTCCAGAGCCGTGAAGCAGCTGCTGAGAAGGCTCGATCCCCCATTGAGTGGAGTCTGTTGTGGAGGGGTAGAGGTGATAAGTGTTGGTAGAACGAAGGTGTCTTGTTGTAGATTGCAATGTGAGGAGTTCATTAAGATACTGTGGGGCATTTCCATGGATGCTCTGGTGGGTAAGTAGACAGAGTTTGAATTCAATGCAAAGGTGGATGGGGAGTTAGTGAAGTGTCTGGAGAACAGCAGTGATGTGCTCATATTTCGCACCCTCATAAGGATCCTGGTAGCATTGTTTTGAACATATTGGAGCTTTTGAAGGCTCCTGCCAGAGATCCCAATGAGAAGAGCATTGCAGTAGTCCAGCCTGGAGGAGACAAAGGCCTGGACCAGCCTTTCAGCGTCGCAGAGGGAGAGGGAGGGGCGGAGTTTGGCTGTTTCTGAGATGAAAAAATGCAATTTTGCAGAGGTGTTGGACATGTGTTTCAAATGACAGGTGAGGGTCAAACTTAACCCCCCAGGTTGTTAACAGAGTTGAAGAGGGTAATGGTGCGACCACAAAAAGAGATACAGTTAATGGGGGAGGAATGAAGCTGGTGGGTGGTACCAACTAGAAGGGCTTTGGTTTTTATGCTGTTCAGCTGAAGGAAGTTCTCTGTCATCCACGCCTTGATGTCCTCCAGGCAACAGGTGAGAGTTGATGGAAGTGTCGGTGGGGTCGGGCTCAGTCTCACGTACAGCTGAGTATCATCAGCATAGCAGTGGAAGGAGAGAGTTTGCAGAAGAGGAGTTGGAAAATGATGTATATGAAGGGAAGTCCATTGAAATGATTTTGTGGTCCGAGACACCCAGGTCGTATACTTGGCGGTTAGAAATGGGGTCATTACTTAGTCAGTAATGACTAAGTCGAGGTTGTGGCCCTATGAGTGGGGACCTCAACTTTCTGCTTCAGGTTTAAGCAGTCCAGCAGTTCTAAGAACTCAGCAGCAGAATGGTTAGAAGGTGTGTCCACATGGATATTCAGGTCTCCGAGTATCAACACGTTGGGTGATGATGTGCAGAAAGTTGAAAGGAGTTCACACATTTCTCTGATGAAACCTGGGTGTTGCTTTGGTGGCTGGTAAATAATAAGTATGAAACTAGAGAGTGGATGTTTACACAGAGGAGGGAGGCATGACAGTTTCAAATCTTTATGGTGGATTATGATTAGACCCCCAATGCGACCAGTGGTGGGGGCTTTTTTAAGGTAGGTATATCCAGGGGGCAGGACTCATTCATTCCTGGAGGTGTCACCATTCGGAATCATTAACCACTTTGTTCCCCAAACAACAACAGCAGCACCACCAACAACAACAACCTTTGTCTGCAACACAAGCCCTTCCTCAACTACAACTGCTGGTTCCTCAACAAATTAATGATGCAACAACTGCTGCTGCTGCTGCTCCAACAACTGCTGCTCTTAGGTGTTAAAATTTCCTAGTTTTAATATTTTAAATCAAGATCAGCTAAAACCACACTGTGGTGATAATTAAGAAGTGATTAGATTTTTTAATGATTAAGTAATCAAACATTTTCTCATATCTTAAAAGTGCTAGAACTGTCTTATCTTATTGAATAATCAAGTGGTGGTGCATTGTTCTGACTTTCATCTAAGCCAACTTCCGCTCAATATATTGACATTTTCCAGTGTTTTATTCATGGTGGTTGTTAAATGTGTTGGTTTGATGGTGTCCTCAGCTCCAGAATTGTTGATTATAAATCCACGTTGAACTCAGAAGTAAGAGTTGTTTCTACCTTATTGCTTTCAAAATGCTTAATTGTTTAACATTTTGGTAAAAGAAGCAGTACGGTGCCAATCAGAGTCCCTGAATGTTATTTTAGCATCTGTTTTCATTTTGAAATGCTGTCCTTCAAAACCCTTCCTTTGCACTAAAAAGGCCCCTGATCAGACTCAGGTTGGTGGTAGTGGGGTTGTATGAGATACTTCTCCATTGTAGGCATATTACTTATAGTAGATGTCAAGTTCAATTGTGAACAGTGTGTTAGATGTTTTTGAGCTTATTTCCATATCTCCTGCTGGTTTCTAATGTGGTCACTTGATGTCATTGTTGCCAAGTTTCTAAAGTGTTTCTAATCCCACACGTATTGCTGCTGAACCATAGGGGTGTGTAGTATTGCTCATACGCTTTGCTTTCTTTTATGGTTGATTTTAAATATTAATAATATTGGCACATTGTTTTTGTTTGTATGACGGTTGTCTCTCCAGTACTAAGACGTGCTACACTCAGATCATTACTTTCCACACAGAACATATAGAATTAAAAGAGGTTCTTTGACTGCACCTCTTCACAGTAAGCGCAGTTTTAAGGACGTGAAAAACATGCTCATTGTAGCATAAAGCAAAACATTTTGTCGGCTTCATACCTTCAACAATTAACTGTCGAAAAGTACAGAAAGTATTTTCATCAGGAGAACTTAATTATTGACCCTGGAACTCATTGTAATTATGGTTGCAGTAAGTCGTAAATATTAGTTATTGAAGTATTGAAGACAAGCTCTGTAAAGCTTTGCTTTCATTTCGACATTAACAAACTGTTCTTCTGGGAATCTTACAACAGGTTGAACAAAACAATGAATTACTGATTCGTGATTATACTCAGAGTTTCCTTTGTTTGACAGTGACAGTTGTCCTGATGGACCAAAGCATGAAATACCCAGACTGGTTCCGCTTTCTTGATCATCTTGTAACATCAGTACAGCTAAACAGAACTACTGCGTGTTCACAAAGAACAATGGTAGGAAGGGATTTGAAATAAACGAAAACTGAAGAACAAGTTTCAAATAAACTCCAGTTAAGAACTGGTGCCACAGCACTGAAAAAGAATTCCTGAATAGCAGCAGCTCTGTGTTGTTTGTGATCTAGTCAGGTGTCATTTCTTATTCCACTTGTCAAAGCATCAGCTAAATATCCTTGACTTGTTTTGAAAGGGACATGTTGCCCTGGCAACTATACTGGGTTCCACGTTACACTGACCACACGTCTGAAGTAAAAGAGATCTCACTCTTTGTCTGTATCTGCAGAACTTTGCATGAACTTATTCACAGAACAATGACGACATGTTGGTTTTTAAGTCATTTTCTTCTTTGGTTTCATTTACTGAAAATGAAAACTAAAGGTGGTGAGTTCAGTTTCATTTCATTGAATCACAATAACCCTGCTACACAGCTTTTATAATGTATGTGCTCAAAACAATCATTGGATGTAATGATGAGATTCCAGTTTCACATCATTCCACATTAAAAGCAACAGGCACATAAAAAGTCAACTATGAATACGGGTGATGGTGCAACAGAGGTGCTCACAAATGTGTAAAATCACTTCAAGTGGTATCAAGGTGTTTGCAGAAGAGAACAAGTGCATTTACAATTATAGGCTACAAGCAAAATGAATAATTATAAGTATTTATAAGAAAGAACCAACAGCTGGAAAAATGAGTCATAGCAACAAACAAAAGGCTTTGTGTGTTGACGTCTTGCGTTTTTGAAAGACAGCTTTTTCCACATTTTCGTGCTACAAAAACAGGAACACGCCCAGTCCTGGAGACTTCATGCATAATTTATGCATCACCTGAACAGTATATAAGCTGCAGCAATACAGAGCAGGTGAACAGAACCACAGCATCAACATCTCAGAAAACTACTCAGCGTTTCTCACCTGTTCATCATGATGAAGCTGATTGTTTCTCTGGCTCCTTTAACTGTCACCAGAACTGATGACCCAGTAATAATCCTTAATTGAAGAATAGCCAATGTTTTATTTTTACAAAGCACAAAAGTTGTCATTTCTTATAAGCATATAACCAGATAAAATCTAGTATATGATTCCCTAGAAACAACAGCTGCTGGACAAGTCTACTGCAGCAACAACAGCCATTGTTTTCCAAGACCTTCATAAACTACAACCACGTCCCAGCAACAACAGCTGCTGCTGTTAGTAGTTAAAATAAGCAGCGACATGTTCTGACGGTGCCAAATCAAGATAAAATGGCTAAAACCACACTCAGCTGAAGATGCAGTAGAATTTAATGATCAAATTTAAAATAAAAGGAAAAAGAATGAATTTGTTTTTCTTCATGTATGTGTGGGTTCCTCAGAGTTCTCTGGTAAATGGTTGTATCTCTTTGTGTGACCGTGTGGTGGACTGTCCAGGGTTTACTCCAACTTCTGTCCAGTGGCAGCTGGGTGTCGGCTGCAGCTCCCCCATGACCCTTAACGGGATAAGTTCTAATAATGGACGCGTGAAGCTTCAAACTGAATGTAATTGGTTTTTCTGTGACCCAAATGGGTTTGAAGAAATAATGATCTTTATCACCTGTGGTACTTAAATGTGTTCTATACCTGAACACATGTAAAACACTGTCTGATGCTCTTTTCACCTCTAGAACATTCTTCACCAGGAGTCTGCAGATGATTTGAAGCAGAGTTTGTCATCGCAGAAGCTCAAATTTCTGTCAGTATGGAACAATTTTCTGTTCTTATAATAATTCAATATAAATGCAATATAGAATTTAGTTGTTTTCTTTCCTGGTGTCTTGAGGTGTTAGGTAGATATCCTCACTCTCCAGCTAAAATAAGACCTGATGATTAATTAAACATGATAGGAATTCATGAAGCAACACTCACACCACACAGACACACACACACACACACACACACACACGCATTCTCTTGACCTCATCTTTGAAGACATTCACATCAAAAAATGTTTAAAATCAGTGGTCTTCATCCCCAAATACACATCTGAGTGGCCACTTAATGTTGGTAGAGTTTGAAGGTTCCTGTCAAAAGTCAACACCTGCATTCTCACACTTCAAAGATGAGGTCAAGAGAATACATGTGTGTGTGAGTGTGTGTGTGTTCGGTGTGTGTGTGTGTGAGTGTGTGTGTGAGAGAGAGAGAGAGAGAGAGAGTGTGTGTGTGTGTGTGTTTGTGAGTGTGTGTGTGAGACAGGGGTGTATTATGTCTCATAGTTGCAAAGAAACAAACAGTATTTGATCTATCTGACTGTTTTTAGCTTCTATTTTGTCGCCGGGTCAAATTGACCCGAACAGTAGCTTTGTAATAGAAACATGTAGGAAGGTTACAAATATGTGAACTGAACCATTTTTATTTTATATGTTGATTACACTAATTAAACCAAGCAGGAAAAGTTTCAAAGTGAAAAAATACTTTTAAGTATTTTTTTTAGATTGTTAACTTTAAAACGGGTCAATTTGACCCTGAACAGAAGAAGTGTCTCATTTTAATTTATCAACATCACTCCATAAACAAAAAAAAATTCAAAATATAAAATAAATTTTTTAAAAATCAATTGCATATAAAACTATTGTAATTTATGTGTAGGTCTTTTCAGTTTACATTAAAAAAAGTTTTAACATGATCTTTTTGTAATAAACGAGTGACCTATGCTCATTGAACCATGATCTGTAAACAGTAAACAACATTATTGAACTAAATATTGATTTAAATGGTTAGTAATGGAGTTAATGATGAGATATAAACAATGTTCTTTGGGATTTTTTGGTTTCTGACACTTTTGTATAATTAAGTGTCCCCCGGGTCAATTTGACCCGAGGGACACATCAAGGCTGTTCCTCAGAAACAAAGTCAACAGGAGGGTTAAGTAATGGTTCAATTACAGCTACCTTATAGGCCTGTGGTACATAGCCTGTTTCTAAAGATAGATTGATGATATCTAATATGAACGTATCTATTAAGGGTAAAGCTTCCTTGAGCAGCTTAGTTGGAATAGGGTCTAGCAGACAGGTTGTTGGTTTAGATGAGGTAATAATTGAAGTTGAAATGAGATTCTTTCGTGTTGCCTGTTTTGAGCTGTGTTTGTGAATTGTACCATGGAGGTCGGCTCCTCTGATTCACTGCTTTCTTTGTCAGAGGAGCAACAGTATCTAGTATCATAAGCAGTGAGGCTGCAGAAGCATCAACTAGATAATCAACTTGTACGAGAGTAAAATTCTAACAGCAACAAACAAAACATTACAGTCTCCTCTGTCCTCTGACCTTCAGTGACCTGTGTCCTCCTGTTCCAGGTGTGTCTGTGCTGCTGCTGCTGTCTGGACTCACTGTTTCTGCAGGTGAGATGATAGATGATGGAGGTGAAAACATAAATGAAAATAAAGTCCTGAACATTTAACATTTACATTTGTCCATCAGTGCAGTGATGGAGGTGAAACCAAGGATGTAGAGACTCAGTAACTTTCCACCTGGTCCTAACAGTAACATGTCACAGAGCCAGTAAGGACTGATTTCATTCTCTGAGAGTCTGGATTAACACTGGACCCTGTCTCTGTTTGTGTCTCTGTTGTTTAGATCATCTTTTGATCCTGAAGTTCTCTGAGGATCCTGTGATGACAGGAAGTGATGTCACTCTTCAATGTAAAAAGACAATTGGTGACTTTGTCAAAGCTTATTTCTTCTTTAATGAAACCAAACTTGTATCTGACCCTAAGATCGTGTTCATCATCCACAAAGTCCAACGGTCTGATGAAGGTCTCTACTCATGCTCTACTGATGTCCATGGAAAATCTCCTCAGGTCCAGCTGAGGGTCAGAGGTCAGGACACTGACATCACTTCCTGTTTAAAGATATGAACTAACCTGCTGACCTGATGATAAACTGATCACTGAACCAGATTCTGCTCCTCTGTCTACAGATCCTCCTCCAACCTCTGATCCTCACACCACCACATCATCTACAAACTCTGCTGCTCCACCTCCTGGTTCAGTTGTTGTCCTTCCTCTCTCTGTGTCTGTCATCAGTCTCTTCCTCCATCTGGTGATCGTCTGTCTTTTTTACATCTAATCTGTTCTGTTCCTCTGATTCAGCAGTGAACACAGGAAACACAAGAAATAAAATAAATTTGGTCTCTTTCAAACATAAAATGTTAATATAACAAAATATTTTTATGTGTATCTTTCCAAATATTTGTAACGGTGTCGACACATGTACAGACATGCAGATTTTCAAAATAAAAGTTCCAGACAGATCTAAAGTCCTTGAAATTCAGATTGTTTGACTCATACATGATTTATTTATTTACTTATGTTTTTGAAGTGGCACTTGGCCTCTTCTGGTCAGGTGACACCATACTGCATTAATACATGAGCTGGTATCCAGAGAGTGAGCTGAATAAATGTAAAGCAGACCATGTCTTCACTCTGCTGACCTCAAAGGGGCAAAAATAGTCCACACCAGTACTTGTAAAGGAACCGATCCTCTGATATACGTCTTTGTATTTCTGAGCACACTCTTCTTATCTAAATCCTGTGAGAATGTACTTCCTACCTAGGTGTGCAGTTCATTCATCCATGTACAAGATAGCTGGGTGATCCTTAACCCTCTGTCTTCCAAATATGGATCTATCTTCATTCTTGTGAGCTTTTCCTTCTTGCAGAGCTTTAATTTCCTCAATAATTCTGCTTTTGACAAAGGCAAATTAACTCAGCTTTGAAATGTCTTCAGCTGTGAATCTCTGCCTGTGCCTGAGCACTTGTCCCTCAAGTGAAGAAGGGTTCAGCTGACATACTATCGCACTGTAAACCTCTGGCAGAAACTCCTTACTTTTCTGCCTCAAGCTTAGCGGTATCTCTTTGGGATGTAGGAGTCAAGTTGTTGGGGGTTCAGCTCTGACTCTTACAGCTTTGCACCTTAGTAATAACAATTGCGTTTACTTTACTATTACAATCTAACTTCCTGTGTAATTTGCTGCAGATGTTTCCAGACGTTTGAAGACATTGATTTCATTCAGAAAACATAAGGTTGGATTTAAGAACTAAAAAAAACAAAACAAGGTACTTCATGGTACTTTATGTAATCTAGTATTACTAAGTAAATACAAGTGTTGTAATGTTTCTTTTATCATTAACAGCGTCTCTCAACATGTACTTTTGTCTTCTCATAGCTGAAAAACACATTCTGTCTCCCAGGATTCAATGTGATCATTGGGATTTACCCTTCGATTGCAACACTACCGATGCTGTACCTTTATCACAGTTACATCAGAGGTGACATTTCCAGTTTCTCAACATTCCCGATGAAAATCAAAAAGCAGACAGTGAGGTTGTGATAAGTACAGGTTTAAATTTATGCAATATGTCAAGTACTGGCTCTGTAAGACTTTGACTTCACCTACTTCACATACTTGAATAAAACATTCTCTCTTCTGGAATTAAATTTGATTGTTCTTCTGTGAATCACTGCTGGTGAAACAGGTTGAACAAAACAAGGAATCTTGATCTGGCAGTGCCACAGACATATTTGCTATCACAGCACAGAGTGTGTTTCCATCCTTTGTCCTCTGTGCTCTTTACCATGAACAATGTGTTTTCCCTTCAGTGGTTCTGTGGTGTAAGAATAATAATAAAAAAAGACTAATCTTTAAGTTTATCTTCAAAGTTGCTATTTAGTGAAAATACATTTCCATCTCGGAGTTGAGATGTGAGATGTTTCCTAGGGGCGGCTAAATGTACGGCCTTTCCATGGGCTAGAGAGCCACCGTACAGCCAGGTCGTTGGGTCACTGAATGTGTTGCTGTTTTCCCTGCAAAGCACAGCAACATAATGTTTCTCCTTATGAGCTTACGTTAGCATCTCAACAAGACTGCTCAATGGTTTTTGGGTGGTCTACAGATATTACACTGACTAATCTAAAACTCCTATGAAATTTTCACCGGGACTACATTTGATAATCTCTTACTAAAAGAACAGCAAATTTTGTTTTAAAATATTTAAAAAACTGGTCTCTGTGGTCCACAGCCATTTAATTGTTAACAGCAGGAAGTTTTCAAATAGTCAAACACCACAGACATTTCAATTAAATGTTGACTTTTCACATTAAATTCACTAACCACTTTTGTCTCCTAAACAACTACTGTTCCAAAAGCAACAGCTGCCCCAACAGCAACCAGGGTCCCAACAACTGCTGCCAGAAAAACAACTGCTGTCCCAACAACTGCTGAGAGAAAAACAACTGCTGTCCCAACAACTGCTGCCAGAAAAACAACCGCTGTCCCAACAACTGCTGAGAGAAAAACAACCGCTGTCCCTACAACTACTGCCAGAAAAACAACTGCTGTCCCAACAACTGCTAAGAAAAAAACAACTGCTGTCCCAACAACTGCTGCCAGAAAAACAACCGCTGTCCACACAACCATCCATCTGTCATGATCTAATAGAAATAATACTTTTATGCTTCTACTGCAGTTTTTGCATGCTTGAATAAAACCTGTCCTCCTGAGGTAATAATGTTCTTCTGTGAGATCCTGCTTCTCATACACAAGCTCGTGATTCGTCTTCATTTTCTCTTTAAACCATCATCACCTCTTTGCACCAATTATTATAACATAACAAACGTTCAATGAATGCATTACTGTAATATTGTTGGGTATAGTCAACTATATTGTTTCACATCAACATGTAACATTTAAACTTGTAGCTTCCCAAGCAACAGTAATTCTATAGTGAACACTGTAACTTTGTGTTGTAGTTAATACTTCACATTAGAAAATCACATAAAAAATGCAACAATGTCATCAATTCTCTGGTTTGTCTTTTTTGCACATTTGTGTTTGCTGCTTTTGCTCTTATCAAGACAGTGTGATTGTCATGCTTTACAGACTAAACCAAAAATCTGCATGTTATTCACCACAGAGGGAATCTATGACTGAAACCATGTTTTAAATGGGATTTTATAATTGTACAAAAACAACTGTAAGCATGAAGTGAAAAAAATTACTTCTTTTTCATTATGGCAAGTTGGAGTACAGGGTGAAAGCTGCCACACCTACATAAGTTGTATACTTAAGACCAGAGGAGCACTTTGTGAGGACCAGCGTCTCTCAGTACATGTGTATCACATGTGTCCTGCCTCACTGTGGCTTCATGGTGTGTAGTACGCAGCACTAAAGAACTTGAGTACTAAAGAAATACTAGTATGTTCAGTAGGTCTAGTAGCTAGTACGAGTAGCTGGAGTTTTTCAGACATGATGATGATGATGATGCTTTTTATCTGTGAACAAAAGAAACCAGCCCATAAAACACCAGCGCCACTAAAACTGATGACAACTGGCAGCCAAACTACAAATGAGAAGCACAAGTTGAACTTAGTTGCAGACTATCATCTGCTCTTATTTTTACTTATCCAACAAATGTGTTCTCTCATGGAGGATTCATTTTGACACTTCTTACTCTGCAAGTCCTGAGACGGGTTGAACTATAGAAAGAATCTCAATCTGTCAGTCTGACAAATTTCAGGGGTTAATGTATTAACTTTTCACCTTTGGGGAGTTTCGGTGTGAGCGTGACACTGACGGTGAAACAGCTCTAAATGAGTTTTGAATGTAATAACATTTTTTAAAAGATCCTTACGTTAGTCTTGTTTCGTGGACTGGCTAAAAACCTCTTGATAAATGTCGAGGACATTGATGAGTTAAACACAGGCATCAACAATATGATGGTGTTTGAACACTGAAAACGGTAACGACAATCTGATACTCTGGTTTACTTTTGCATTTTCAGTCCTGACAAGCTGAAACACTGATCTCACTTCTGCAGTTTTTGGTGCTGCAGCACTAATCCACCACATGTAGTGTGTAGTCTCAGAGGCTGCTGGGACATGTGTCTGCAGGTGAAGCTACACACAAAATGAGGACACCAATTAGTGTTTGCCTTTTTTTTAGTAGTTTTCTTTGAACGATTCTTTCATTTAGATCTTTTTTTTTTCCAATGGAAAAATGAAACCGTAGGCACATTGTGAAAGTGACGAGTAAAATACTTTAACATGTCATTAGGCTTCAAGTGAACTTGTAACACAAAATTCAGAGTTATCTAGGCAGTAGAGGCCCAGACCACAATATTAGATACGGGTTGGTATGTGTGATTGAATGGTGACATCATCCCCTGTGAACAGAAAGTGAACTTAACACGTGAGTGATGACACATGATTTGGTGTAATGTAAGTCGGCTTTTTAGAGCCAGACGAGTTGTGCTGCCTTGTCTCCTCATTTCTGCTACAATCAGTATAGTGACTTTTATTCAGTGGAAACACACAGATGGACCATCAGCACAGCTGAACATAATTACTTAGAATTACTACAGCCGCACTGCGAGTTCTAACGTTAACCATTCATTGTGACAGTTCTTACTCTGTGAGTCACAGTTCCTGGGATAAATTGAAACTTAAAAAAATCTCAGTCTGTCAGTTTGAACCCAGGGACCTTGTTGCTGCCATTTTTCACAATGTATTTCATCTTTGACAGACAAGTTAAAGCCGAGGACTTAATGTGTTTACTCATCACCTTTATGGAGTTTCAGCATGAGCATGACACTTAAAACCATTCCTGAACAGGTTGGAAGGATGAGGTTCTGGTTTTACAACATTCCAGATGGGAACCCAAAGGCACATTGCAACAGAGGCTTCAAATGACCTTGTAACTCATTTACTAGTAACCAAAGTCAGAGTTTTTAGGTTAATTCCACAGCAAGGAATTTATTATTCAGTAAATATGAACATTTCCACCTTTTTGTAAACTAGAATAGATACAGCAGGAAGGAAATGCAGCTTCTGCAGGAGACGTGGATGCAAAGACAATACAATAACTCCATCAGCATTAAAATAAAACCTTACTGCTCCGCTGAGAAAATGGTGTCTTCCACTATATTTAACCTGCTGGGACTTGTGGATGAAATGTTGTTAGGGTGAATCAAATGACACATTTTCAGAAGGACACTGTTTTAACTTATCCAAGGAGGAAGTAGTAACACTGCAAAAGCCAGTTCCCCAAACACCACCACCACCAACAACAACAACGACCTTTGGCTGCAACACAAGCCCTTCCTCAACTACAACTGCTGGTTTGTCAACAAATTAATGGTGCAACAACTGCTGCTGCTGCTGCTCCAACAACTGCTGCTTTTAGTTGTTAAAATTTATTAGTTTTAATATTTTAAATAAAGATCAGCTAAACCACACTATGGTGATAATGAAGAAGTGATTAGATTTTTTTAATAATTAAGTAATCAAACATTTTCTCATATCTTAAAAGTGCTATAACTGTCTTATCTTATTGAATAAACAAGTGGTGGTGCATTGTTCTGACTTTCATCTAAGCCTACTTCCGCTCAATATATTGACATTTTCCAGTGTTTTATTCATGGTGGTTGTTAAATGTGTTGGTTTGATGGTGTCCTCAGCTTCAAAATTGTTGATAATAAATCCACGTTGAACTCAGAAGTAAGAGTTGTTTCTACCTTATTGCTTTCAAAATGCTTAATTGTTTAACATTTTGGTAAAAGAAGCAGTACGGTGCCAATCAGAGTCCCTGAATGTTATTTTAGCATCTGTTTTCATTTTGAAATGCTGTCCTTCAAAACCCTTCCTTTGCACTCAAAAGGCCCCTGATCAGACTCAGGTTGGTGGTAGTGGGGTTGTATGAGATACTTCTCCATTGTAGGCATATTACTTATAGTAGATGTCAAGTTCAATTGTGAACAGTGTGTTAGATGTTTTTGACCTTATTTCCATATCTCCTGCTGGTTTCTAATGTGGTCACTTGATGTCATTGTTGCCAAGTTTCTAAAGTGTTTCTAATCCCACACGTATTGCTGCTGAACCATAGGGGTGTGTAGTATTGCTCATACGCTTTGCTTTCTTTTATGGTTGATTTTAAATATTAATAATATTGGCACATTGTTTTTGTTTGTATGACGGTTGTCTGTCCAGTACTAAGACGTGCTACACTCAGATCATTACTTTCCACACAGAACATATAGAATTAAAAGAGGTTCTTTGACTGCACCTCTTCACAGTAAGCGCAGTTTTAAGGACGTGAAAAACATGCTCATTGTAGCATAAAGCAAAACATTTTGTCGGCTTCATACCTTCAACAATTAACTGTCGAAAAGTACAGAAAGTATTTTCATCAGGAGAACTTAATTATTGACCCTGGAACTCATTGTAATTATGGTTGCAGTAAGTCGTAAATATTAGTTATTGAAGTATTGAAGACAAGCTCTGTAAAGCTTTGCTTTCATTTCGACATTAACAAACTGTTCTTCTGGGAATCTTACAACAGGTTGAACAAAACAATGAATTACTGATTCGTGATTATACTCAGAGTTTCCTTTGTTTGACAGTGACAGTTGTCCTGATGGACCAAAGCATGAAATACCCAGACTGGTTCCGCTTTCTTGATCATCTTGTAACATCAGTACAGCTAAACAGAACTACTGCGTGTTCACAAAGAACAATGGTAGGAAGGGATTTGAAATAAACCAAAACTGAAGAACAAGTTTCAAATAAACTCCAGTTAAGAACTGGTGCCACAGCACTGAAAAAGAATTCCTGAATAGCAGCAGCTCTGTGTTGTTTGTGATCTAGTCAGGTGTCATTTCTTATTCCACTTGTCTTTGTCCACTGTTTGAAAAAGCATCAGCTAAATATCCTTGACTTGTTTTGAAAGTGACATGTTGCCCTGGCAACTATACTGGGTTCCACGTTACACTGACCACACGTCTGAAGTAAAAGAGATCTCACTCTTTGTCTGTATCTGCAGAACTTTGCATGAACTTATTCACAGAACAATGACGACATATTGGTTTTTAAGTCATTTTCTTCTTTGGTTTCATTTACTGAAAATGAAAACTAAAGGTGGTGAGTTCAGTTTCATTTCATTGAATCACAATAACCCTTCTACACAGCTTTTATAATGTATGTGCTCAAAACAATCATTGGATGTAATGATGAGATTCCAGTTTCACATCATTCCACATTAAAAGCAACAGGCACATAAAAAGTCAACTATGAATACGGGTGATGGTGCAACAGAGGTGCTCACAAATGTGTAAAATCACTTCAAGTGGTATCAAGGTGTTTGCAGAAGAGAACAAGTGCATTTACAATTATAGGCTACAAGCAAAATGAATAATTATAAGTATTTATAAGAAAGAACCAACAACATTCCAGATGGGAACCCAAAGGCACATTGCAACAGAGGCTTCAAATGACCTTGTAACTCATTTACTAGTAACCAAAGTCAGAGTTTGAAGGTTAATTCCACAGCAAGGAATTTATTATTCAATAAATGTGAACATTTCCACCTTTTTGTAAACTAGAATAGATACAGCAGGAAGGAAATGCAGCTTCTGCAGGAGACGTGGATGCAAAGACAATACAATAACTCCATCAGCATTAAAATAAAACCTTACTGTTTTCCACTATATTTAACCTGCTGGGACTTGTGGATGAAATGTTGTTAGTGTGAATCAAATGACACATTTTCAGAAGGACACTGTTTTAACTTATCCAAGGAGGAAGTAATAAGTATTTTTACTGTGACATTTTAAGTCTGCTATGTTAAAAAGTGGGTGTGGTGGGTGTTGTCATTAAACATTTTTGGTGACAAAGGTGAGTGACAGCAACACGTCGATTCCTGGAGGTGTCATGTGTCGCTCCTGAATTTATCCAGCACCTGTACAGTATATAAAGTGCTGCAGCACAGAGCAGGTGAACTTACAGCATCAACATCCAAGATCATCACAATGAAGCTGCTTGTTTCTTTGACTCTCACCTGGATGCTGCTCTGTGCAGGTAACTCGACTTATTCTGACTATACACGTTCTACAGGTCTTACACAGACTGATTTAAAACCCTTAGGAAGTTTAAACTGAATAGTTCTTTAGAAAAATAACAGAATATTTATTTTACTACAGCAAATTATTACTTGTTAAAGTACAATACAAGACTTATTAGATTGTATCTGTGGTCTATAACCATTTTACCTGATGTCTCAAATCTTCTTTAAAAGCAGGAAGAATTTTAAATAATCAAACACCTCAGACATTTGAGTTCAATTCAAATTTTTGACATAATCAGAATCATTAACCACTTTGTTCCCCAAACAACAACAGCAGCACCAACAACAACAGCAGCACCAACAACAACAGCAGCTGCCAGAACAACAACAGCTGCCAGAACAACAGCAGCTGCCAGAACAACAACAGCTGCCAGAACAACAACAGCTGCCAGAACAACAACAGCTGCACTAAAACCAAGAACAACAACTACCCCAACTACTACTACTCCTTTGACAACAACTACTCCAACTACTACTACTCCTTTGACAACAACTACTCCAACTACTACTACTCCTTTGACAACAACTACCCCAACTACTACTACTCCTTTGACAACAACTACCCCAACTACTACTACTCCTTTGACAACAACTACCCCTACTACTCCTTGGACAACAACTACTCCAACATCTACTGCTTCCACCACAACAACAAACTGCTCCCCCAACAACAACAACAACAAACTACCATCCCAAGAACAACAACAACTGTTTCTGCTCCAACAACAACAACTGCTGCTGCTCCAAGAACAACAACTGCTGCTGCAACAACAACAACTGCTGTTCCAACAACAACAATTGTTGCTCCAACAACAACAACAATAAAACAACTACTGCTCCCAGGACAGAAACAAATTGCTCTCCCAACATCAACAGCAACAAACTACCACCCCAACTACAACAACTGTTTCTGCTCCAACAACAACAAGTGCTGCTCCAACAATTGTTGCTTCATCAAAACAGCTGCTCTGACAACAACAATAAAAATGAAGATCAATACTTCCACTCTAAATAGTTTGTGTTAACACACATAGTCAGGAAAATCAGCATCCTTCCATCTTTTGTCATGATCTTGTAGAACTGTTATTCCTTTGCTTCTACTACATGTTTGAATAAAACGTCCTGTCTTCTTGGGGTAAATGATGATGTTCCTCTGTGAGTTTCTGCTGCTCAGAGACACATCAGCTCATGGTTTGTCTTGTAATCTCATTACTTCTCCGTGCACCTATTGCTAAAGCATAAACATTAGATTAAAGCATTAATGTGATTTTATTAGATATAGTCGAGGACAGTATTGCATTATTACAATTGCTGATGCATCATAATGTTACAACTTTTGGATTCACACTGTAACTTTCCAGGCAGAAACAGCAGTAATTCTGTAGTGAGAACACTGTTAGTGGGTTTTGCACTTACACTTGCACTTATGTGAAAAATGCAGCATCATCACTTCTTCTTCTGCTTGCATATGTGTATTTGCTGCTTTGGTTATTTTCAAGTTTATTTCAATCGTCACGGGTGTAAAATGTTGGTTTAAGAAAAGAATAAATCTGAATATGTCGCTTTAAACTCACAGACGTGGTGACTGTAGTTTCTCTGCTGCTTTACATAGTAAACAGTTAAAAATCCATATGAATCAGCATGTTACTAACTACAGAAGGAAACTTTGGCCTGGAGACATTGTGGTAGTAATAGTAGCAATAGTATAATATAGAATGTTCACAGTGGGATTTTGGTATTTGGTAGTAAACAGTTTGTTCCCAAAGCAAACCACAGGTTTCTACTTAGACCGACGTAACGAATTTCATCCAGCTGTTCACTACCTTCCTCCTCACGTCTTCACCAGCACCTGCATAGCTGTGAAACTACAATCATGAGACACACTGGTTAACAGTAGATTCTTTCTTATAGTAACAGTTGTCATGGTTGCTGGAATATTTTTAAGCTCCAAGTGTACTTTTACCAGGCTTAGTCACACAATCTATTTGTTTTGATCAACAAGATGAGGCTACAGACACTTTAATGAAACCCCTATAAAGCTCAGAATGAAAGGAAAGAAACCTTTAGTTTAACTACAGATGTTGTATTTTATTTAGAAAATGCAAAAGCAAAAAATCAAACCATCAAAGTATTTGAGGTAATAAAATGAATACAACATCAGATGTATCATTTCTTGTCCTGTCTCAACTATCAGTCTACTCACGACCTCAGTGATGTTTGGCAAATAAGGCTGATTGAAGAGTAAGAAAATGATAATTGATGCATGATGCAGTTATCTGGTTGCTTTCTTTGCAATGGAATAACATCATCAGTCAGGCTCAAAGGTCTAACTGCCTTTGGCAGCCTCATCAGGTCAGACAGGTTGATATCCCCTGTTGGTCTCTGTGAACTTCTGGCTATCTGAAGCAGACTGACACAGTGTACCCATGTAGTCGAAGGATGCATGTCTAACAATCCAAAACCTAGAGCTCTTATACTCTTTTTCTACATTAGATAATGCTTATTTTACACTTGTACACTCCAAATGTTCACGTCCACCATGTGACCCTATTTATTTTTTCTCTGGAATTTACCCGGCGTGTTTCCAATTTGGATTTTCTCCACTTTAACTCCGCCTTCCTGCAGGTTCTTTACAGCTGAGGGATTTCTGAGCAGTAGCATTGGGCTTGGTGGACATATAAAGTTGCGTATCATCTGCATAGCAGTGGAAATAAATACTAATTCCCTGAAAATATGGCAAAGAGATTAAAAACAAAAGAGGGCCGACGACGGAGCCCAGTGGAAAATCACTATTGACAGGATCTGGCTGTGAATAACGTTTTTAGTCGTGCGATCAGAGAGGTACGAAGTAAACCAGGTGAGAGGAACACGACTAATGCCAATAGTTTTACGCGCTCCAACAAACTGTTATGTGAAATGGTGTTGAAAGCTGCACTCAAATCAAGCAGGACCAGAATGGTCAGCAGTCCATCAGCAGATCGTTAGTGAAATGATTCAAAGAGATTATTGTAGTTAAGTGCTGCAACTAGTTTTTCCCAAATTTTTCAAATTGGATGAAAGTTAAACTTTCATTTTAACTGTTTCTACATGTATCAAAATACATTTTCATTTTCAAATGGAGCTTTGATTCAACTTTGCCAAGTTTACACATTAATTGAACACATATAGGGCAAATCTCCTGTGAGCTCTTTTACTGTCATGATCATGATAAAAAACCTCCATCTTTCATTTCTTTTACTTCTTTGTGTCATTGTAGTGCTTTTAGTGACATTACATTGTAGTCCAGGTGTAAAAGGGTTACAAATGCACTTTGTTTATCATTATTATTTTCCATTTGTGTTGTGAATGTTATTCATACTTTTAAAATTCAACTTAGTATTTGTGTGTAATTGAGCCATGTCCTGTGTGACTAATGTAACTGTGGGGAAACTTTCCTTTTTTGTGCATGTAGGGGTCAGATGTGCAGGTCTTCTGCAGGTTTCTTTCTATTTTGTTATCATTTCTGTTGTTCATGTCCCGTCACCCAACTACATGTACGTCTTCACTCTGACCACTAGGTGGTACAAGTGGACTATTTCTGAAGGGGTTTTCATGCTTTAAACTGTGAAGTTATGTTCATGTTTCTAAAAATATGAATATTTGTTGTTAAAAGAAGAATGTTTCCTGGTGTATTGAGATGTATCTGATAATGTGTAGAGCTCTGAATATAAGGCTTATAAAATATTTGTTGTACATGTTTCCCTCACTGTGCTGCTGATGTGCAGGACAGACCAGAAGACGATTTC
Organism: Channa argus; assembly: GCF_033026475.1. Taxonomy (NCBI): domain Eukaryota; kingdom Metazoa; phylum Chordata; class Actinopteri; order Anabantiformes; family Channidae; genus Channa; species Channa argus. Next base: position 943,556 of record NC_090208.1, read on the forward strand.
TGTGGTTGCTTTATTGTCTTCTGCAAAAGCAAATACATCGTGGGAAAATGTCCAGTCAACACCTGCTACACACAGTAACAATTAATATACTTATGTAAAACCTTTAAATACGTTTTTCCAACCACGTCATAAGATCAGGGCTTTTTTTAAAAATGTGTCCAAAAAACAAACAAACAAAACCAAAAAAACAGGACATGGCACAAGCAACACATTCTCATCCCAAGCAGTAGATTGTACGTACACTGATCGGGCCTCATGACCACGTGAGCAAACCAATACAGCAGCTCAGCCATGAGCTCTACTTTGACAAAGTTCTAATTTCTCAGTTTGTAAGTTGAAGGTGATAATTTGTACCACTTTTCTGGTCATTTGTACTGTTCGGGGTGTGTACTACTACTGTCTGATCACTGTAATTATAGTTCCAGTAAGCTTTCTTCAGAACATAAGCTGGATGTACTTGGCATTGTAGCACATTCTGTTGTGATCTACTTGAATTGTCATGTACTCGACAAACAAGTTCTCTTGTCTTGGGCCAGTAAACTTTTCTTATGAATGTGATTGTGAAGATGGGCCAGCTGCCACATCTGCTGCTACATGTTTTACCTTCCTCTTGTGTTGGGGTCACCACCGACCCGTTTTAACATTTTTAATGCATAAAAGCAGCACACACATTAAATGATTGCATCAAGGCTTTTTGCCTTTGTCAGCAAACAAAATCAAACTGAACCAAATCAATCTGACTAAATTCTTAAATACAGGTGCCACTTGTTGTTACTGTGATGACATACACTCACTGGCCACTTCATTAGGTACAACTGTACAATCTAATCCTGCCAGGAATTGTACTTTTTCAAGACTCTAACCTAAGTCAGTTTTTAAGATGAAACTGTCAGAAAGGTTGAGTGCATTAGATTAAGAGGTTCTCCACCATCCACTGTGACCTCAATGATAAACACTCAGTAGAATTAGCCCCTTTCTGACAGTTCCAACCTAAACACTGAGCAATTATAACCTTGAAAAAGTTGAAATTATGACAGAGCTGCTGAATTGGATTGAACTGTACAAGTGTACCTAATAAAGTGGCCTGTGAGCAATCTCAATTTTTGTCCCTACTTTCAGTTGAGTTTGTTTTAGTTTGACTTTAATTCAAGAGCAGCAGCTGCATTTGTTCCAGACTTTAAAGTAAACAAATTATTACTTGTTAAAGTACAATACAAGACTTATTCGATTGTATCTGTGGTCTATAACCATTTTACCTGATGTCTCAAATCTTCTTTAAAAGCAGGAAGAATTTTAAATAATCAAACACCTCAGACATTTGATTTAAATTCTAATTTTTGACATAATCAGAATCATTAACCACTTTGTTCCCCAACAACAACAACTGCTGTTCCAACAACAACAACCATTATAATGAAGATGAATACTTCCACTCTAAATAGTTTGTGTTAACACACATAGATACTCAGGAAAATCAGCCTCCTTCCATCTTCCGTCATGATCTTTCAGAACTGTTACTCCTTTGCTTCTACTGTAGTTTTCACATGCTTGAATAAAACATCTTGTCTTCATGGAGTAAATGATGTTGTTCTTCTGTGAGTTCCTGCTGCTCAGAGACACATCAGCTCATGGTTTCTCTCAGTGCACCTATTACTATAACGAAAACATAATGTGATATTGTTGGAAATAGTCGAGTACATTATTGCGTTAAAACACTTGCATCAGCTGCATCATGATGTAACAACATTCACACTTGCAGCTTCCCAGGCAGAAACCGCAGTTATGTTAAAGTGTGAAGACTGTTAGACTCTGGGGTAACTTTACTTTCCACTTCTTTAGTAAATACTGGTGTGCTAAATGCAACCAGCCCTGTTGTGGACAGATACAACTTTACTGCAAGTATCTCTGAACGTAACCAGTTTCTTGTGCATTTGACAGATTAAATGAGGCTAATTATTGCTAGTGGTTGGCTAATAATAATAATCTGAACTAGAACTTGATACTATATTCAGGCGCCATTGGCTGCAAGTATTTATTAGGTCAAATTATGCTGAACACTGAAGACATATGTCATCCCAAAGCAACAAACATGAAATTTAAAAAAGAAAAATGGGTCATTTTGTGTTTTTGGTTTCCCTATTTATTTTACTAAAAATCAGCAAACAAACCTGATCATTTTAACTGATCACACAGACTGGTCAACTGGTGTACTAATACTAATACTGTGAATGTATTCAGAGGGGCTCCATGTCAGCAGGGAAGGCAAGCAACTGGTTGGGTCCCAGACCAGTAGGGGGCCCCCAAGGGCTGACCAAAGTTAAACTCTGTACAGCCCTGGCTGTGTGCAAAGCTTGCAACAAGAACAAGGACGACCAGCTGAGGAAAAGGAAGACGAGTTATAATTCTGGGAGCGAAAAAGGAAGAAGAGGAGAAAAAAGCAAGATAGTGGTAAGTGGAGCAATGGAGGTCAAAGATCAACGGCTTTCAGCTTTCCCTTCAGGGGTCAGCACAGCTAGTTTGGGTAGTACATGTACATAAATGCCATTAAACTTCTCTTTGAATTCCCCACATCAAAATATCTCTACTTGTAGCTGAAAAATTCCTCCAGATGACATCACTTGAACTCCTTATTATAAAAAGATGTCCTCTGGGTGATGTCATTTGGAGGAGTTCTCAGCTAGAAACAGAAATATTTTAATATAGAAAAGTCAGAGTGAAGTTAATATTTACATTCTAAACTAAAGCCTTAGAAAGCAAGTTGAAAATTGGGAAGTTGCTCTTTAAGTTTTGAAAAATGCCCTTGTCATAGTGTACAAAGGATGTACAGAGGATGTACAGAGGATGTACAGAGGATGTACAGAGGATGTAGAGGATGTACAGAGGATGTAGAGAGGATGTACAGAGGATGTAGAGAGGATGTACAGAGGATGTACAGAGGATGTACAGAGGATGTAGAGGATGTACAGAGGATGTAGAGAGGATGTACAGAGGATGGGTGAATGTAGAAAAAAAGCACTGTGGTGCTTCACAGTTGATTTAGCACCAGGGTGGGTCAGGTGAGCACCTTGCATGGTGGCCACCACCATCGGTGTGTATGGATAAATGGAATCAACATTGTAAAGTGCTTTGGATAAAAGCACCATTTAAGTGGCCATTTCTTTACCATTTACCCCCAATTTACAACAAAATTCAAATAGAATAGATAGAATAGGCTTTATTGTCATTGCCCATAAACTGTGGGTGATCTTCTCCAACAGTGCAGTAAAATATAATACAGTAGTAAAATAAACAGTTACATAATAATAAAGAATCCCAGGTAAGCAAGGTGAGACCTTACAGATTCACAGAACAGATCCAATAAATGCCCCTTAAACAGCACCTGGCAACAGTGGACAGGAAAAACTCTGTAAAGAAGTAAACCTCCAACAAGACCAGGCTCAGGGTTCTTTTCTACGCCTGACTGTGCTGCCTGCTGCAGGTGAGCTGACCTCTGACCTTTAGTGCTCTTTCTGTATGGACTGATTGTTCCTATGAGTGAGTTGTACAGAGTGAACATTAGAACACATCAACAGCTGCTGATCAAACTGAAGCTAAAACTGAACTTCCTGCACATTTCTACATTTCTGTTAACAGTGAAACAATCAGCAACTCTGGACCAAATCAGTGAAAAACAAACACAACGGGGGAGAACAATCCCCTAGGAAGTGAGTACTGAGCGCTTCTCACACACCTGGTGTGTGAGCTGCACAGTATAACCAAGTCCAACAGGTCAAGCAGAAGAACCAAACCCAGGAACCCAGGTGGGTACAGACAGAGAGAGAGCTTTGACAACTACAACACCATAAGGTGACATAAAGTGAGTGCAATAAATATTGTTAAAGGTTTTAAAAGTGTTAAAACAAATATGAAGCTGTTTTCAATCACACTCACATACGTAGATGTAATAACTGTCTAAGATCATCAGTGTTTGACAGTATAAGTAGTAAGATCACACAACCAAGAGCTGTAGATGCTGAGAAATGATATATTTTGACATAGTGTTATTTAAAAAAAAGCTTTTCTCTTACACCCATTTCCCCTCAGTGTGAAGCTAAATTTAATTCTGACTCCTCCCATCTGATGACAACTACAACTAAACACAGTCCAACCTCTAGATTAGTTTGGATCTGGTTTTCAAACTGTCACTGTCCATCTCATCTTTGGAGAGTCCTGCAGATTTCAGAAGAGAATAGTCCAAATCCTGTAGAGGACAAAACCTTAGTGAAGTGTGAAAGAGGAAGAGCCAGTCAGACCCAGGATCAGTGCTGACGGGTTTCACTTCAGTCCAGACAACATGACGATTCAATCTACTTTTAAATTTCTGGGTGAGTCAAAGCCATCGATCATCCATAATGAATCTGTGTTGTTCAGGTGTCAGGTGTGTGAAGAGAACAGCTCTGTATCTGACAGCTTTAGTACCTAATGAACTAATACATGCTGATGGATGAAGCAGCAGTCAGTAGGATTTCCTGATCCAGACTGTTCTTGATCTGATACTTAAATTATTGATAGGAATTAAAGAAAAACTGTGATCCTGTCTCTGCTGTAGCTAATGACACATTTGTCATTTGAATCACTACATTCAGCATCACTCTGGTTATGTTCTTCCTCGTGTGGTCACTGCTGTTCCATCTCACCTGCACATCTTGCTGATACAAAGATACAGAGTGACACAGTGAACCACGAGGCCTCCAGAAAGTTTTCTTCTTTGGTAAATGCAATGCGCTGCCTTTTTATAGTATCACTGATCTTCGACCTTAGTTTCGATTCATTACTGCAAATGCTTCTTTGAACATTTGCTGTTTTCAACACAAATGTGAAATGAGTTGATAATTATTTTCTCCTTTTGAAAAGTTCTATGTATCTGGTCTGTAGCCTTTACATTTAAAATCAGGTTTTCTCCTTCAGTCTGTATGTGAATTTAACTTCTTCTATCTATATCACAGGCGTAACAGTTCTGGCTTTTGTGGTTGTCCTGGTTCTGTTTCTGGTTGGACTTGTGCAGCTGTTGAGGAATAGAACAGGTATGAAAAGTGAACTGCTCAGTGAGTCTTGTCCAGTCCTCACGTCTGTACTGGAACTACAACTTTGACCGAGTCTGTTGGAAGATAAAGTCTACAATGACATTTTCATATCAACCATTTTTTTCAGGTTCATGTTGGACATCAACCCACTGCCTCTACTGTAAGTGATGTTGTTACTTTACATTTCTAAGTTTGATTATTTTCTCTGATCATTTTCTGACAAGACAGAAAGTTTGTAGTTTTCACATTATTTTTTTTCTCTTTACACTGTTGGAGACGTACAAAAAGGTTATTCTTCAGGACTCAGGCCCAGATACAGTAGCATCCATACCTGCTGTGTGCCTGATACCCACTGAGCTGTAAAGCACTTCATATTGCACTAGCCTGAACAAAAAGTGCTATATACAGTTTGAATCATTGGTTGGTTGATGTTTCTGAAAGTAGTGTCACATAAATCCACTACTTAAATTAGATAAAAACCACAGTGACGAAATATTTTAGGAAATAACTGAGTTATCAATCTACATATGTATTTCTGAGAATACAGAACACTAAACTGCTTCAGATCTTCAAGCTAAATATAACACACACCAAAAAATGTTGAACATAAACAGATTGAAAGTGCATATGGCAGGTTACCAGCAGCTGTTCATGTAGAAACATTAGTCTGCTGGTGGTGGTAGCAGCTTAGTAATCACAGAGCATTCTCACCTTTGACTAACAAAGGCTCATAAATTAGTTTGGTTTCAATGAGGGGACAGTTTGGCCTGAGTGTCAGTGGAAGATTGGTCCCTTGTCTTCAGCCCTAAATTTGTAAAGACCTGAAGTTTACCTGCACCAAGCAGGGACATCGTAGGACAACTTAGTTTTATCTTTATCCCAATTCCTCTGTCTTTTCACTTCCTAATACTAATTCTATTTTCCTCCTCACAGATAGCCCCTCCCCCCAAACGTGCACTTTCACCTAAACCACTTCCACCTCTACCTCTTTTTTCTCCTGCTTTATGTCAGTCATCAGTCAACCTTGCTGATTTCATCCTGCTAACTTATTCAAACTGTGCATCACTCTCCTCATTTCCAACTCTTACCAAGGACGACTCATCCACCCTCGTCCTCTCTAACCATCCTGCCACCTGTCCTCTGCATCCCATCCCCTCCACTCTCCTTAATGCAGTTGCACAGACACTAATCCCAGCTATTACACAAATCATTCGTACATCTCTAACAACAGGCACCTTCCCCACCTCATTTTTAATAATAATAATAATAATTCATTTTATTTATAAAGCACTTTACGTTTGTTTACAAATCTCAAAGTGCTACACAAGCAGATTATAAGCAAGAATAAAACATAAAAACATGTAAAGCATAGAAACATAAAAAACATAAAATAATATATAAAAAAGATAATGATCACTTTAAAATGCTTTACTAAACAAAAAAGTCTTTAACTGTTTTTTGAAACAGTCCACAGTCTGTGGTGCCCTCAGGTTCAGGTAGAGTGTTCCAGAGCCGTGAAGCAGCTGCTGAGAAGGCTCGATCCCCCATTGAGTGGAGTCTGTTGTGGAGGGGTAGAGGTGATAAGTGTTGGTAGAACGAAGGTGTCTTGTTGTAGATTGCAATGTGAGGAGTTCATTAAGATACTGTGGGGCATTTCCATGGATGCTCTGGTGGGTAAGTAGACAGAGTTTGAATTCAATGCAAAGGTGGATGGGGAGTTAGTGAAGTGTCTGGAGAACAGCAGTGATGTGCTCATATTTCGCACCCTCATAAGGATCCTGGTAGCATTGTTTTGAACATATTGGAGCTTTTGAAGGCTCCTGCCAGAGATCCCAATGAGAAGTGCATTGCAGTAGTCCAGCCTGGAGGAGACAAAGGCCTAGACCAGCCTTTCAGCGTCACAGAGGGACAGAGAGGGGCGGAGTTTGGCTGTTTCTGAGATGAAAAAATGCAATTTTGCAGAGGTGTTGGACATGTGTTTCAAATGACAGGTGAGGGTCAAACTTGACCCCCCAGGTTGTTAACAGAGTTGAAGAGGGTAATGGTGCGACCACAAAAAGAGATACAGTTAATGGGGGAGGAATGAAGCTGGTGGGTGGTACCAACTAGAAGGGCTTTGGTTTTTATGCTGTTCAGCTGAAGGAAGTTCTCTGTCATCCACGCCTTGATGTCCTCCAGGCAACAGGTGAGAGTTGATGGAAGTGTCGGTGGGGTCGGGCTCAGTCTCACGTACAGCTGAGTATCATCAGCATAGCAGTGGAAGGAGATTCCATGCTTGCCAATGACGTGGCCCAGTGGGAACATATAGACGTTGAAAAGGGTCGGTCGAACCAACCCCTGTGGCTCCCCACAGGTGACTGAGATTTGGCATCCCCTATGGCCACATACTCATACTCTATTTGTGAGATAGGAACCAAACCACCCCAAAGCAGTGCCAGAAAATCCAACAATATGCTGCAGACGATGAAGGAGAATTTTGTGGTCAACTGTATCAAAAGCGGCAGTGAGATCCAGAAGAATGAGGAGAGATGGGAAGCTCTGGTCAGCAGCCATTAGGGGGTCGTTGGTGACCCTGACCAGGGCTGTCTCTGTACTGTGGGAGGGGCGGAAGCCAGATTGAAATTTTTCAAACAGATTGTGTTTTTTGAGTTGATACTGGAGCTGGACTGAGACAGCTTTTTCCACGACGTTTGACAGGAATGGAAGATTGGACGATAGTTTGCCATAACTTCAGGATCCAGGGAGGGTTTTTTAAAATGTGGTGTAATTATTGTGGTTTTCAGTGATGTTGGGACTGTGCCACACTGGAGAGAGTAATTAATTATGCTGGTGATGAGTTGGCTTATGTTTGAGACATTAGCTTTTACCAAGGGAGGAGGGAGAGGGTCCAGGGTGCACGTTGAGGGTTTCATTCTCTGTATGATAACTTCAACATCTTTCACTGTGGTGACTGAAAACTGTGACAGACAGCATTCTGGCCTTGAAGTGTGCAGGTCTGGGGGTTGGAGACAGACAGTGAGGAGCAGATGATGTTCTCAGTAGGGTATGTTATGGATAGTTAAGTTGGTTGAAACAAAGCAACGCTCAAGGGCCCGCCCAGCTGTTTTCATCTGTCGGAGATCCGTTGAAAACCACGGTGCAGATTTGGAAATAGTGACCACTTGTGATCTAACAGGAGCAGGGGCCTCAAGGATACTCTGGAGGCTGTTGTTATAATAGGCCACTAGTTCACTGACAGAGGAGAGTTGTGGGAAAATGGAGAGATTTTCGATGTCAGTATTTAAATCAGAGAGATTTAGGTTTTTCACATTGTGGGTTGGAAAATGATGTATATGAAGGGAAGTCCATTGAAATGATTTTGTGGTTCGAGACACCCAGGTCATATACTTGGCGGTTAGAAATGGGGTCATTACTTCATACTTCCACAACCTCGACTTAGTCATTACTGACTAAGTAATGACTAAGTCGAGGTTGTGGCCCTATGAGTGGGGACCTCAACTTTCTGCTTCAGGTTTAAGCAGTCCAGCAGTTCTAAGAACTCAGCAGCAGAATGGTTAGAAGGTGTGTCCACATGGATGTTCAGGTCTCCGAGTATCAACACGTTGGGTGATGATGTGCAGAAAGTTGAAAGGAGTTCACACATTTCTCTGATGAAACCTGGGTGTTGCTTTGGTGGCTGGTAAATAATAAGTATGAAAATAGAGAGTGGATGTTTACACAGAGGAGGGAGGCATGACAGTTTCAAATCTTTATGGTGGATTATGATTAGACCCCCAATGCGACCAGTGGTGGGGGCTTTTTTAAGGTAGGTATATCCAGGGGGCAGGACTCTTTCAAAACTGTGTAGGCCTCAGGTTTATGCCAGGTCTCAGTCAGACAGATGATATCAGTCTCATTCTCCAGAATGTGATTAAGGATAAGGTTTTATTTGATAGGGAAAAAGTTTAGTGTTTAGTTTAGTATTCCTTGTAGTCAGTGGACAAAGAACTCTGGAGTCCACTCCGGGAATCCAGTTTCGCCTGGTCTGTGGCTTAGCAGTGTTTTCAATCTCCATGGTGACGTGTTCGGATGACGTAATCAAGCAGCCACGGAGCGAGATTCTGACCACAGTAATGGAATGGAGCTCCTGGTCCTGTTGTAAACGAACCCCCGGGTGGATCCTCTATGGACGTAGTGGGGTTGACAGAGGAGTCCCTGTTGTTCAATGACTCCAATGTCCGATGGGAGGCCTTGGTTGTTGAGCTCCAGCAGCTGCGATGTTGAATACTGGAGCATGATGCCAGGTGGATTTGGTATGGTCCCCGTGCAAAGAGGTAACTGTCCATGTGCAGACGACAGGGTCGCCGCAGCGCACGCTGAGGGAGACCACGACAGCAGGTCCACCACCAACAGCCCCTAAACCAGAGCCGACACCCAGGAAAACCCACAGCAGAGCATGCGGGCAGTGTCGATGGAGGCAGATGTTAGCTTGTAGTGGCTAATGCTAGCCGCAGGCGAACACTGGCAGAGCAAACTTGTGTGGCTAGCAACCAGCTACAGAGGCAACAGTCCAGCAACAGCAGGTAGAACTGATCAAAAAACGATGTCAAACCCAAAACGGCAAGTCGACAGCTGCAAAATGTTAAAGTTCAAAATAATGTTGAGAGTGTGGAAGCACCTCACTGTTCTTAAGGTCAACCTTGCTTGAGTCTCCTTAACTCAAGTGCTTCTGTGGTAACAATTGACCGGTTATGACTTTCATCTCTTAATATGTCCTTTAACAGAGAAAACCTCTCTGTTATATATTAACTGTCTTTTAGACTCTTCAATTTCACCTCAGGTTACTATCACTCAGGCTCTATTTCATCTGGTAGTTTCCTTCCCTGAATTTTAAAATCATTCCTAAAATTCTGTTTAGTTGTCTACCAACCAGTGGATATAGGGAGGAAACACTTATTCACTCTTGGGTTCTCGACATCCTTAACCTTTGTGCCCCCTCTTGGGGCTTATAATCTTAACCTCTTCTTCTGTTTGAGATTATACCATTTTTGACATTTTTTTATTGAACAAAAACATCAGTAACTAAAAAGCATCTCTGCAGCTGCGGTTAAAAGTACTGACTTCAGTAGAGTTTCTCTCTAGCAAGAGGAACTACTAAGACAAACTTTCTAAGCAAAAACACTGTCCTCTCATCATCCCTCTCTCTGTCTTCTCTCTCTACTCCCTTCTACTAGCTTCTCCTTACTCCCATTGCCACTCACTGGCAAATTCTCTTCATCTTTTATAGTTTTTTACCATGCTGTCTGCACCATTTTTACACTTAATGTGTCACTACTTGACCTGGTGATGTTGAGCAAGCGCTGTGCCTCAAGTTTGAACTTTAGCAAAGTGACTTCCTGTTCATCTTACATCAGGTCATGTTAAAAGCTTGCAATGGTTCAATCATTGTTCATACAGCACAAGCATAAAGATTTTTCCGTTCCTTCAACAAGAGAAACTACACAATCAAGCAACTTTCAAACAAACTGATATAGCGCAGAGAAGCGGCGAACAGTCAAAGCCGGCGTCCTCTCCCCAACAGTCCAATTAAGCACATTTAAACAGGGCCAGATTAACCCACTGCGTAAGATCCTATTCTGGTCTTCTTAGTTGTTTAGAATCACAGACCTGTCTCCCTTTTTCCATTTCTGGCCAAATGAGCAGTCTTTGATTACATTTGTAAGAGTGGTCATTGTGCAAAATCTGCAACTCCTGATCCTACTCAATCTATCTGCAGCCTTTGACACGGTGAACCAGCAGTGGTTAAGACCCTTAAATGAGCACATTTGATCACATTTTCTTTCTCCAGTCCTGTTTTAAGAGTGAGCCTATTTAGTGAACCAGAAGTGCTGTGCCACAGGGCTCAGATCTTGGTCCTCTTCTTTTTTCCATCTATACTACATCCCTGGATTCTATGATCCACTCGTATGACTTTTCCTGTCATTGCTATGCTGATGACACACAGCTCTTCCTTTCCTTTGACTCCACTGTCTCCTCACACATTTCTGACATCTCTGCTTGGATGAGAGAAAGAAATTTTCAGCTCAACCTCTCAAAGACAGAAGCTCTAGTCTTCTCAGCCAGACCTTCGACACAACACAACATCAGCATTGCGAGAAATCTGGGGGGCACCACTCATAATCAACTATTCTTCTTCATCTCTCAGGCCGCATATTTACACTCAACAACATCAGAAAGACCTTTCTGAACATATAACCCAACACCTTGTACAGGCGCTGGTCACCTCTCATGTCGACTATTGTCATGCCCTGCTGACTGGGCTTTCAGGAGCACAGTCAGACCCTTCCAGATGATCTAAAATGCAGCAGCACAACTAAACAGCTGAATCTTTGTGTTCACAGCTGTGTTTACTGTAATTTAAAGATGGCCATGTTTAGTTTTAGGCAGAAACACACATTGATGTTTGATAAGCTGTTTTCTTCAGTTACAGGTCTGGTTCTGCTGACTTTTGTAGGTAAGATGATGGGAACGTTTGTCCTTAAATTTATGTCTAACCTGTCCTCACTCAATGGGACCGCTGACCTTTACTTTCCTACTATTGCAGGATTGGTAGTTATACAGTATGGACTGGCTGTTTCTAATGGTAAGCTGATGGAAATGAGTTATTAAAGGAGTCCAGGACAAGAATGGAGAAAAGATTTCTGCCTCCTAGTTATTAAAAACCATCTTATTTATATTAACCATCTGGAGTCAATGGACGCGCTGGCATGTCCGAATCTCACGTTCTCTTTAAGATGATATCTCATGAAGACACTGCATATGCTTGATATTTTTTGCGATGTCCAAGTCTATGGCAGTTTTTGAATGTTGTTGATAGGCCAAGTAAAACCAGAGTTATGACAAATGGTTCATGTGTGTTCAATTGCACAAATTAAGACGCATCCAGTGATGCTTTGAATATTCTCACCTTTTTTCCCCCCACGGTAAATCTGCTGACGTCAAACTCAGCAAAAACATTTCTGTGGTTTTAAATTTCCTGTCACAGAGGAGAGGTTGTGCTAATACAATGACACCAACTATTGGCGAGGTGAAATATGAAGGTGAAATCACAAGTATTTAAAAATGAGCAGATATACCCTGGACTCCAGAGACTTAAAACATACTAAAAGACTTTTGGCTGCTTAGTTTTTGATTCTTCACTCCTCACATTTTGTTAGAGGGACTGAGATGTTAGTTAAGGCAACAAGACATTAGAGGGTGAACGATGTTTCTTTATGAAGAATCTCTGTTCTTATGCAGCAGTTCCTCAACTCCAGAAATGGTTTAAGTAACTGAACCTGTCACTTTTCTCTTCCTGTTATACAGTAGCAACAAGATATTATGGACGTCCTCCTCCTGGTGAGTTTATAATCAGACTGTTCTGCCACCTCGTGGCCTTCTGTCCATACTGCATCTCTACTGGTCTGATGATGTCCATCTGCTGGAGCAGGAGGACAGGTACTACAAAACACCCACAGCAACCAAAAGACAGATATTACATATATAGTTAATACCAGGCCTGTAAGTAACACGATGTCCTATTATGTTATGACTAGAACATCAGAAAGACACTGTTAAGTCTGATTTCAGCCCTGATCTGGTTTTTCCCAGCTGGTTTTCAAAGTTCAGCCTCAGGTTGTCGATGAATTTCTGGCCTGTCAGAAAGTTAGTCCGCTGTCTTGAACAGTTGCACGGTTTGATGCTTTGCATGTTTTCATCCCTGTAAAATATCATTTAGTCTGGAATCAAACTGACAACATGTTGTTAGTGACAAGGTTTCATGGCAGTGAATCATGTAACACAGACACACAGACAAACACAGACATTCATGGAGCCACAGTTGGACCTTACGCCTCTGCTTCTTAACTCCACCCACAGGAAACAGAGCAGCTGTCTCCATGGAGATGACTCCACCTGTCGAAGAAATGGACTATGATGACATCACTGCCGATGTCACCACAGAGCATGACCTCACAGCTGCACACTGACTTTATCCCTTCTTCACATTTTAATCCAGCTCAGACTAATCTAATAATCAGTCATTGCAATAGTTCCTCAAGCTTAGAAGTCAAATATTCTCGGACTTAAGCTTCTTCTTTGTAAGTGTTTGCTGCTTTCTTTGTTTTAGCTCTCAATAAACTGCATGTGTGAGTTTTGGAAAGTTAGTTGATCAGAAACATAAGGTGTTTGATTTACAGTAAGATCAAATAGCTCTTTGGCAAATAACTATTTTAAGTAGGAATGAGGTCAAATCATCTGTAAATGTCAAAGTGCAAAACAGAAAACTGTCACATAATATCTGTAGAGCTTTGTCTGTTTTTACTTTCTGACAGACTCTTATTGAAAAATAAAACTCGGCTCAGGTCAGGTCATGGTCTCCATGTTTTTTTTAATGGCTCTAAGATCCTTCATGTTCTCAGTAAAAACTGTCTGTGTGGTTTTCTGAAAATCGTAAAAATACATTTAATTCTGACTCTTCCCATTTGATGGAAGCTTCAACTAGCTACAGTCCAGGAACCAGGAACTGATCCAGACCACAGTCAGACCTGGTCCAGGCTTTTACTGCATGAACGTAGTAACTGTTTTAAATTAGAAGTGGTACTTCTACTTGTAGTGAGGTACTTCTGTGACCTGTGTTCAGTTCCCTTTGTGTCTGTGGTGCAGTCTGGACTGATTGTTTTTGAAGATGAGGTGATGGAAGTTATGATTGTGTTAATAAAGACAAAACACGAATGTGAATAAATTAAAAGGAGCAAAACAGATTCAGATGAGAACCAGCTCGTGACTCCCCATGTTTGCATGTGTAAGAAAATTGATGGAAATTTCAGCTGCCAAATCTGCACTCCCCCCTCTGTCTCTCATTCTTAGTCTTGCTCTCTCTCCCAGCCCCAGTTTCTCCTTCTCCCTGTCCTGCTCTACTTCCTGTCTTGGACCTTTATTTTGTAGCCACTCTTCCCCGCTTCCTGTTGCTCATACTTTATCTCCCTCACTTTCGTCTCTCCTCACTACTCATCATCAGCCCTGCTTGCTTTCCCCTGTTCTCCTGTTCATTTAACTGTCACCTAGGTGACAGTCACTTCCTGCCAGATTGTCACCATTATCTCCTGTTTGGGACTTTGAACTGTCCTGCTTGGCCTGACACCTGCTTTTGGACTACTGACATCTAGTGGCCAAGATTTGCATGGCAAACAGACTCTAACATAAGTTCCATGTTCCACAGCACACTAATAATAGAGGTGTAGAGGCAAGTGATGTTGCAGTCATCCTAGACACTCGTCAGCGATGACACAGTTCAACTATACTTGGGTTTGATACACATTGTTCATGTTACTGATGAGGTTTCTGTTTTTTGAGAGAATGTCCCTGTCTTGGAAACGCTGGATGTTCTTGGCATCCTGCCACCTCCTGTCATAATCTGCTTGTATTTTTAGTCTCCTGACAAACATGTTCACTCTTCTAGGATTCATTGTGACAGTTCTTACTCTGTGAGTCACAGCTCCTGGGATAAATTGAACCTTAAAAAAAAATCTGTAAGTTTGAACCCAGGGACCTTGTTGCTGCCTTTTTTCCACAATGTATTTCATCTTTGACAGACAAGTTGAAGCCAAGGACTTAATGTGTTTACTCATCACCTTTATGGAGTTTGACACTGAGGATGAAGCAGCTGCCACACCTGCTGCTGCACATTGTAATGCCACATATGGACTTAGTACTTCAATGTTATTTCACGGAATAATTTAAGATTCACTTTGTTTCAGTTTCACTTTAATTTAATAAACTTTAGTTTAAGATAAAAGTGAACTTTGCATTTTTAGTGCTGACAACATGACCCACTGATCTCACTTCTGCATTTAATAAGATGTAAGTTGTCAGTAAGTTGTCAGCGTGACCAGCGTCTCACCCAGTGCCAGCTGGAAGAGGCTCCACTCCCCCATGACCCTGAACAGGATAAGTGGTGACAGATAACGGATGGAGGCAATTCACCACATGTAATCTATAGTTTACTGGCTGATGGGACATGGGTCTGCTCACTCTAACACCAGCAATTCAATTGAATTCAATTCAACTTTATTTATATAGCGCCAATTCACAACAAAGTCATCTCAGGGCACTTTACAGAATAAAGTCAAGACTATAAAGTTGTATAGAGAGATCCCAACAATTCCCCCTTGAACAAGCCATAGGCAACAGTGGAAACCTCCAGCAGAGGCAACAACAAAACATCGGGCAGATTGGTAGGACCAGTAGCTGGAAGACACACAGCTTCAAAGCCAGGGACACCTGCAATTAAAAATGAAAATGAAAAATATTATTTGAATTAGATTTCATTTATAAAACTCTGCTACAGAAGTTTTAAAATCTTTGTTGTTAAAACCATTCCTGAACAGGTTGGAAGGATGAGGTTCTGGTTTTACAACATTCCAAATGGGAACCCAAAGGCACATTGCAACAGAGGCTTCAAATGACCTTGTAACTCATTAACTAGTAAAAAATGTCAGAGTTTGAAGGTTAATTTCACAGCAAGGAATTTATTATTCAATAAATGTGAACATTTCCACCGTTTTGTAAACTAGAATAGATACAGCAGGAAGGAAATGCAGCTTCTGCAGGAGACGTGGATGCAAAGACAATACAATAACTCCATCAGCAATAAAATAAAACGTTACTGCTCCGCTGAGAAAATGGTGTCTTCCACTATATTTAACCTGCTGGGACTTGTGGATGAAATGTTGTTAGGGTGAATCAAATGACAGATTTTCAGAAGGACACTGTTTTAACTTATCCGAGGAGGAAGTAGTAACACTGCAAAAGCCAGTTTTACACAGTGACATGATCACTTTTAGCATTAAGAAAATGCAGGAACACACGAACACAAAAACAAACTAAGTGTAAAGGTTTGGTTGGATTCACGTCAGCGCGACAATAGATTTAAAATGATGCCCAATTATTAAAATGACAGCAGATGAAGACGTTTAGATTTAGTTAACAGAAGCACACAACTTGAAGATTTGTTGACCCTGTCCCTGAAGTATTTATACTGTATAATTTCATCATTTTGACTTTGCGAAACTTCAGTCTGCTACATCAAAAAATGGGTGTGAGTGTTTTTTGTTGACTTACAAAACTGAGCTGGAAGTTTCGCTTTCACAATTTATCCAGCACCTGTACAGTATGTAAAATGCTGCAGCACAGAGCAGGTGAACTTACAGCATCAACATCCAAGATCATCACAATGAAGCTGCTTGTTTCTTTGACTCTCACCTGGATGCTGCTCTGTGCAGGTAACTCGACTTATTCTGACTATACACGTTCTACAGGTCTTACACAGACTGATTTAAAACCCTTAGGAAGTTTAAACTGAATAGTTCTTTAGAAAAATAACAGAATATTTATTTTACTACAGCAAATTATTATTTGTTAAAGTACAATACAAGACTTATTAGATTGTATCTATGGTCTATAACCATTTTACCTGATGTGTCAAATCTTCTTTAAAAGCAGGAAGAATTTTAAATAATCTAACACCTCAGACGTTTGAGTTCAATTCAAATTTTGACATAATCAGAATCATTAACTACTTTGTTCACCAAACAACAACAGCAGCACCAACAACAACAGCAGCACCAAGAACAAGAACAACAACTGTACCATCAACAACTGCTCCCCCAACACCAACAGCAATAAACTACCACCCCAACAACTGTTTCTGCTCCAACTACAACAAGTGCTGCTCCAACAATTGTTGCTTCAACAAACCAGCTGCTCTGACAACAACAATAAAAATGAAGATCAATACTTCCACTCTAAATAGTTTGTGTTAACACACATAGTCAGGAAAATCAGCATCCTTCCATCTTCTGTCATGATCTTGTAGAACTGTTATTCCTTTGCTTCTACTACATGTTTGAATAAAACGTCCTGTCTTCTTGGGGTAAATGATGATGTTCCTCTGTGAGTTTCTGCTGCTCAGAGACACATCAGCTCATGGTTTGTCTTGTAATCTCATTACTTCACCGTGCACCTATTGCTAAAGCATAAACATTAGATTAAAGCATTAATGTGATATTATTAGATATAGTCGAGTACAGTATTGCATTATTACAATTGCTGATGCATCGTAATGTTACAACTGTTGGAATCACACTATAACTTTCCAGGCAGAAACAGCAGTAATTCTGTAGTGTGAACACTGTTAGTTGGTTTTGCACTTACACTTGCACTTAAGTGAAAAATGCAACATCATCACTTGTAGCGTCCAGTCAGAAATTTGCAGCCTTACTGATGGTCTGATATTACTTTACTTTCTTTATCCTTTTCCTCAAACCAATGTAAGAGCTATACAAAGTAAACATAGACAAAACAATAAATTCAAACCATATTAGACCGTTAATACGTCGTATAGCAGTTTTACTTTAAGCTAACATTAAGACAATTTAGCAGCTTAATCAACACAAAATTCAAATGTCTTGCAAATTTATATAAATCATTAAACCAACCTTGTTACCACTTTCAACTGGAGCTAAACACAAAAAGACACTGTCCGTATCCGTCTTCTTAATGTCTTTAGTCTTGTTTTATTTCTCTGTCTGTTACCATTAACCGTCTTCTACCGTTGTTTAACATAAAACACGAATGATTTTTACTAATAAAACAGACCTTTGTAATATAGTCAGCAACAAGAATAATTTACTGTACCATGTTTAAGCAGACCCTAATAACAGAACTAGCTTATGAACTGAACGTTCCTCCACGGATACTTTGCTGGGTTGTAGCCCTTTTTTAGTCAGATTTTTATTTCCTAGAACAATCTTGACTCTCCTGACTAGTCCATCTTTATCTGTTACAGTCTCTGTAACTCTTCCTAGTCTCCACTCCGGTCTTGGTGAGACTTCATCTGTGTCTATTACTACATCACCTACTTGAATGTTTTTCTTAGGTGTGTGCCATCGCTGTCTGACAGTAATGCTGTGGAGGTACTCCTTCCTCCAGCGATTCCAAAAGTGCTCTGTCAGGTATAGCACTTCTCGCCATCTTTTTTGTCCATACAGATCCTCTTTAACAAAGCTGCCTGGAGGAGGTAGTGCTGGTGTGGATTTTATAGTAATGAGGGGATTAAGAGTGAGCAGTTCCAGGCTGTTTGGATCAGATTGTCTACAGGAAGTGGGCGACTGTTGACTATTGCCATCGCTTCATACAGTACGGTCCGTAGGAAGGTATCGTTAAGTTTACCTGAGGAGAGTGAGAGAGTGAAGCTGAGGATATTTCTTACAGTTTTAATCTGTCACTCCCAAACTCCACCTGCATGACTTGCATGGGCTGCATTCATTACAAAGTCACATTGCTTTGAAGCCAGGAAGGTTGTCAGTCTCTTTGCATCAACTTCACGTAAAGCTTTGCTGAGTTCATTTTTGGCACCAACAAAATTAGTCCCTTGGTCAGACTTAATTTGTCTCACTGAGGCCCAAAACAGTCCATGCCACAGTATGTGAAAGGCGGAGATGGTTCCATTCGTTCTATAGGTAGATCACACATTCTTTGTCCTTCCACAGGTCTCCTTAATCTCTCGCAAATCACACACTGGTGAATGTAAGATGTGACAGGTCTATTCATACCTTGGATCCAATAGCCATTAGATCTTATTTCATTGAGGGTGAAGCCCTTTCCCTGACGTCCAACCCTTTTATGGTAGTATGCAATTATCAGCTTTGTAATGTGATGTTCTCTGGGAATTACTGTTGGGTGCTTGAGAGAACTTGGAAGTGTTGAAGAACATAGTCTTCTTCCCACCTTGAGAACGCCATCTTTGTCAAGAAAGACATCAAGCCGATGCAGCCTATTGTTGCTTGGCAGCTGATTTACCTTACTTATTGTTCTCATTTCTTCCTCGCATGTCTTCTTCTTCAAGTCTTTGATTATGATGCTCTTGGCATCTTGTCGTTCCGCTACCGTTGAGTGTATATCTGATTTGTTTTTCAAGATTTGCCTTCTAAGGTGTGCAATAGCACTAATAGCCTTGGGCCAGGTTGAAAATTTCAACAGTTGGTCTACAAGACTCACTAGTTCAGTGATTTTAGTTTGTAGTGTCTGTACCTTTCTTACTTCTGGGTCTCCAATAGGTAGCTCCACAATCTCGTTACTTGACGGCTGAATTTCCTTTTTCCACAGGAATTTTGGACCCATGAACCAGTTAGATGAAAGTAGCTCATCCACTGTTTTTCCTCTGGATGCGTTGTCAGCAGGGTTCATTTGTTCTTGGACAATTCTTTTCCCACATAGCACATAGGGGGCGACAAATCCAAGGGGATCATATATAGATGCATGATGCGTGTCGGATGTTCTTTCAGAGCACTGCTGAATGTAAAAAGGTCATTTTAAACATTCCAGTGAATCCCTAATGCTCTCTCTATTTGCATGCCATCAAAGGCAAGGTCCTTTGTCGCAATGTCTGTTGCGTGTTCTGATGTGGCTAGACTTTGCAGAACAGCACTGTTGTTTGACACAAACTTGTGTAGTTGTAGACCACCCTTGGCACATATTTCACTTGCCTCCTTCAGTTCTATGGCCTTGTCAACACTCTCGGTACTTGTAACCCCATCATCTACATAAAAGTCTCTGGCAATGAACTTGGCTCCTGATGGACATAAGAGACTGTTTTCTTTGGCTATGGGTTTTAGCCCATAGTTTGCGCATCCAGGGGAGGATACTGCTCCAAAGAGGTGTACTTTCATCCTATACTCTTGTGGTTCTACATTTAAGTCTCTTTTCCACCATAAGAAATGGAGGTAGTTGCGATCATTGTCCTGGACATGAAACTGATGGCACATTTTTTCAATATCACGTCAGGGCAATGGGTGTTGTCGGAATCGTATGAGTAATCCTGTTAGGTTGTTTATCATGTCTGGCCCTGACAAAAGATGCTCATTGATGCTGGTGCCTTTATGCTTAGCAGAGCAATCAAACACGACTCTGAGCTTTTCAGGTTTTTTAGGATGATAGATGCCATGATGTGGAATATACCATTTTTCACCAGGCAGTCCGTCGTCCAGGGCTTCTTCTGCATTGCCTCTTTGTATAATATCGCCCATATACCTTATGTAATCTTCCTTTAAACTGTTCATCTCCAAAGAATTTTCTCTTGAGATGGTTGAGTTGAACTTCTGCAATGTCTTTGTTGTCAGGCATATATGGCCTTTCGTTAAAGGGCAAAGGCATTTAATAATGTCCTTCCTTGTTTTTCCTTATTCCTTCCTTCAGTTTGCTGAGGAAGACAAGATGTTCTTGACACAAGGTTTTTTCATTTCCACAGGCATCCTTGAAGTCGCTCTCTAAAGCACGGATTGCATCAATGTGTGTTAGTGGGGGAAACTCTTTGACAGAAACCCTGTGGCAAAGACTGCTCTTCACCTCTGTGTCATGGCAAGATGGTGCTCTGCCAACAATGCTCCAACCTAAGTCTGTTTGTACAGCATAGGGCTCATCGTCTATTCCCATTATCACTTGTTTAGGTGCCAAGGCTCGGGAACAGCTGTAGCCTATGAGGAGACCTACTTCACAACTGAGGAGTGGGGGGGAATTTCATCACTGATTGATGATAGATGTCTCCAGCATTTGGCTGTTTCACATGTGGGTATGTGGTTATGATTTGCAGGTACACAGTCCTTTGTGTAAGCGGGAGGAAAGGGAATGTGTATGGCTGAGCTGTAACCCCTAACACGAAGACCAGACACCTTCTCACTGCTTACAACTTTATTTTTTCCCATCATGGTGGTCAGTTTTAAATTCACTGAACAAGCATCTGCTTTCAGATTACGGCTTTCAGACTACGGCAGGGTCACTTTGAGTGTCTAACAATGCATACACCAGTTTTTCTTTATATGGATCAGCCACAGATGACACCCACATTAGAACAATCATAGACGTACTAGTAGACGGTCCTTCTCTGGCAACATTTAGTGATACAGCGGCTGTTGTCTCGGATGTATCATTCGGAATTGCATTTTCAGTAATAACCGGTTGTCCTCTCCTCACCCCACTGACATAATTATAGTCGTGAAGACATGTGGGGTTCCTTCGCATGCAGACATCACAGATGAGGCGGCGTCTACATTCCTTTACACCATGACCTGATTTCAAACAGCCATAACACAATCTGTTGTCTTTAACATACATCTTACGCTCTGTCAGAGACCTTTTCAAGAGTTTCGGGCACTTGTGTAGTTGGTGAGTATCCTGACACAACATGCATAATGATCTTATATTTGTATTTGTTGAGATTTGCTTGTCACGATCCACAGCTGATCGGATCCTGAAAACACTTGCCTTGTTTCTTTTGATTTCCCCTTTCACTGCGAGCCTCAGATGAACCTAGAGCACAGATGGAGGTGACTGGGTTGCAAGCAATCTCTGCTTCTGGTGACACAAATGCAGAAAATGCACTAAAACTGGGAAACTCTTTGCCTTCCATAAGGGCCTTTGTTAAAAGTGTGCAAAGTTTCTAAGACCTTCAGCATCTTTTGACTGTATATTTTGCCAGCATGCAAGCTTCTCTCTAAATGCTCTTTGAATAACAAATGTCTGGCCATATCATTGGTCAAGTTTTTTCCAGGCATCTTGTTACACCTCTTCATCATTTCTGTAGAAGGTCCCTTCAAAGCATTTACGAGCTGGGCCACTAACACATGTTTTGAGGTAATACAACTTATCAGCAGGGGAAATGCCTTTCCGATCTATAAGTGACATGAAACCAGCTTTCCATTCAATGAAGTTTATTGGCTCACCAGGGAACACTGCCAGCTCAGGCATAGGAAGTCTGTTCATTGAAATACTGTCCTGAACACCTTGTGCAAGTAGAGTAACTTCAGGAGGTGCTGAAAATGGATGGATGTAATGCAGGACGTTGTGATACAGGATTTGAGCTCACCTGCTCAGTCTCAACTGGCTGAATGTCAGTCATCTGAGTAATTTCTCTGTCATATGCTTCCAACCTGGCAAACTGCCTTAACATCCTTTCCAGTCTGCAGATGTTCCAATTCAGACAGTTGAATTTCCAATTCTTTCTTGTGCTGTTCCTCAAGGATTCTGCCTACTTTGCAGGTAGCTCTGCTGCTGCATCTGCTCGCTTTGCTGCAACGTAGGAAGATGAGGAGCTATGGGTGATGTTTGACTGTGCAGCAGTAGAACCATAAATGGAAAGGACATAGTCTTGATTGAGCAGCTCATGGAGGCGACATCTTTCCCTTTCTGCATCAAAGTCACCATCAATGCCAGTTAGTCTTTCATATAGGATTTTAATTATGTCCCTGGTCACTGCCTCACATGCATCTACTTTTCATCTTAAATCGATTGTTGGTGTTATATAATCTCTCATTTCAGTGTAGAGTTTCATGATGTCATCCTTCTCTTTCTCTAAAATGTCTGCAATTGTTGCCATGTGCGTTTCAGTGATGTCTGACTTTATTTCTTCTGTTGCCTTACGAACCTGAACTTTCCAATGTTCATACAAGCCAATTAGCTTCTTTTCCTTTTCGGTCGTTTCTTCCCTTTGGTAAGCGGCTAAGCTTTCAGTTGGTGCTCTGGTACGTTCTGAGCGGCGAAGAACCTCTGTAGTGTCTTTAATTTGGTGCTGTAGATCAGCGAGCATTTTTTCTTTACACCATAATGTCTAATTGATATCTTGTCTTGTATTATCAGTTGCATTTTCAAGCAAACCTTTGTAAATCTCCCTTTGCAGATCTACCGTCTGTTGTAAGTGAGGACTTATAACCATGATGAGAGGCGGAGCAGCTGAGGTGCGAGCTCTTGCTGTAGCGTCCAGTCCGAAATTTGCAGCCTTACTGATGGTCTGATAATACTTTATTTTCTTTTTCCTTTTCCTCAAACCAATGTAAGAGTTATACAAAGTAAACATAGACAAAACAATACATTCAAACTATATTAGACCGTTAATACGTCGTATAGCAGTTTTACTTTAAGCTAACATTAAGACAATTTAGCAGCTTAATCAACACAAAATTCAAATGTCTTGCAAATTTATATAAATCATTAAACCAACCTTGTTACCACTTTCAACTGGAGCTAAACACAAAAAGACACTGTCCGTATCCGTCTTCTTAATGTCTTTAGTCTCGTTTTATTTCTCCGTCTGTTACCTTTTACCGTCTTCTACCGTTGTTAAGCTAAGCTTCGTTCCTTCTTATGTGTTAGCAGTCCTTTCAAAATAAAACACATCCGTCTTACAGGAAGTTACATAAATAAAAGCCACAAAACAAATAAAGGTTTGAACTAGGCACATTAGCAGGAGAAAACATTGTAAGGACGTTACATCACTTCTTCTTCTGCTTGCATGTGTGTATTTGCTGCTTTGGTTATTTTTAAGTATATTTCAATGGTCACGGGTGTAAATTGTTGGTTTAAAAACAGAATAAATCTGAATATGTCGCTTTACACACATGGACGTGGTGACTGTAGTTTCTCTGCTGCTTTACATAGTAAACAGTTAAAAATCCAAATGAATCAGCATGTTACTAACTACAGAAGGAACCTTTGGCCTGGAGACATTGTGGTAGTAATAGTAGCAATAGTATAATATGGAATGTTCACAGTGGGATTTTGGTATTTGGTAGTAAACAGTTTGTTCCCAAAGCAAACCACAGGTTTCTACTTAGACCGAGGTAACGAATTTCATCCAGCTGTTCACTACCTTCATCCTCATGTCTTCACCAGCACCTGCATAGCTGTGAAACTACAATCATGAGACACACTGGTTAACAGTAGATTCTTTCTTATAGTAACAGTTGTCATGGTTGCTGGAATATTTTTAAGCTCCAAGTGTACTTTTACCTCCACACAAAGGCGGATCTGCTGATTGTCACTCTCTGCTTAACCCGCTCCATAAAAAGAAAAAGAAACTGCGTGTATTTCACTTTTAGCTCAAACTGTTGTGTTGCATGACACAGATGCATTGTGGGTCAGGCTTAGGCTTGTTTCAGCCTCGTGGTGTGAGCTGTACCAAGCCAACCTGGAGCAGGACACAAGGTGATGCTCCTTCCTTTATTTGAAAGGCAGATCTACATATATATGTGTATATATATATCTATATCTATATAGATATAGATATAGATATTTTTGTCCATTACTACATACTCAGTAACTGGTAATGAAAAACATTGACTTTTTAGCAAAATTTAGAAATTTACTAAGAATCAACGTAGGGTTTTACATATAAAATATTGCCTTAGTTGTTTGGTGCACAGCTTATTTGATTATAGGAAATGAGGGAGGAAAAGTGCAAAAAGTAAACATATAGAATGACGTTAATTCTAGCATTTGCAATGTTAAAACAGCAGCATCAGTTGTATTTATTTATGTATTTATTCAGGCAGTTTCTGTGGGACAAGAGTTGGTGCCAGTGGTGGGACCTGGGCCTCAGCAGGAGTCCAACATCAGTCAGGAACACTCTGACCAGAGGGGTGGAAGGAGTCAGACGTAGTCTTCCCCACATTCTTCAGGATACTCGATGTGATGAGACACTGCAGCCCAGTGTACCGTACAGACATGGAGCAAGTCAGGATGGACTTGTAACAAACCCCTATGGCAGTAATTACAGCGTGAAGACTCTTTTGGTAATTCTCTATGTGTGGCAGTTGAAATGGCCACTAGCACCGGCTGCTTGTGTTTGCATACAGGCAGAGATTATACAGTTGTTCCTGTCATTTTATTCAGGTGAACCTGTTTTAACACTTTAACCTCTGCTGGGTGTTTTCTATAAACATCCTCATTCTCAGCTTCAACGTTTCTTAGAACTGATCAGACAGACTGGTGAACTGGTGTACTAATACTCTGTGTGAATGTATTTAGAGGGGCTCCATGTTAGCAGGGAAGGCAAGCAACTGCTTGGGTCCCAGACCAGTAGGGGGCCCCCAAGAGCTGACCAAAGTTCAACTCTGTACAGCACTGGCTGTGTGCAAAGCTTGCAAAGACACTAGCAGTCTCAGACCTCGCTAAGAGGACCCCGAATCAAACTCTGCTGCAAGTAGCACATGATTCAGTGTAAACAAACAGGTCTAATGAAACAAGGAAGACCAGCTGAGTAAAAGGAAGACGAGTTATAAATCTGGCAAGATAGTGGTAAGTGGAGCAATGGAGGTCAAAGATCAACGGCTTTCAGCTTTTCCCTTCAGGGGTCAGCACAGCTAGTTTGGGTAGTACATGTACATAAATGCCATTAAACTTCTCTTTGAATTCCCCATATCAAAATATCTCTACTTGTAGCTGAAAAATTCCTCCAGATGACATCACTTAATAAAACATTCAGTTCACATTATATCATCTGGTTCTCACACTATGGAGTTTGTAATCACCTGCTTTTCCTGCTTGACCCAGATGACATCATTTCAACTCCTAATTATAAAAAGATGTCCTCCAGGTGATGTCATTTAGATGAGTTTTTCAGCTACAAACAGAAATATTTTATTATAAGTAAGTCAGAGTAAAGTTTACATTTACATTCTAAACTAAAGAATAGAAAGCTGAAAATTGGGGAAGTTGCTCTTTACGTTTTGATGAGTAGTCACTTCCTATATTGCCATAGAGCAGGACACATTAAAAGGCCTCTCTGTTCTCTCAACTGAGCCAGCTGGACCTCAGGTAGCTAACAGTGTATCTACGATGTAAAACTGCTAAAAGCAGAAATTCCTTGTAAAGAGTCAGTGTTTGGTTTATAGGAATGTGTCCGTGCAACATGAAAACGGGCTCCACTCCACATGTAGACATGAAAGGCTGATTCTAAGCTGAAGAAAACTTGTTTTAAATTTCAGAAAAGAGAAGGTGAAAAAGAAAACTTTGGTCCCTTTGTGCTAATACCTGCCTCGAAAGCTGACACGGTGCATCACTTTAACTGAAGTAGTAAACGTCCTATACCTTCTCTCATCGCTCTTGTCATCCGTCAGCTTGAAACCACAGCTGTGGGTCACTGTCAGAAGAAAATCTTACTTGGAGACGACAGAGTCACCAGAGTCTCGTTTTAAAGTTTTACTCGCAGCAAACAGAAACAGATATCAGCAGGTCATACAAAGGACAATGCTGCTTCAGCCTTGTGTCTTTTTCTCACTGAAAACAGTTGAGATGGTTGCTAACCGCTGTGGAGGACGCGTCCTTCCTTCATGTCCTGATAAAAAGTGTGTGACCTTCAATAAAATACAGTTTAAAATGGTATTTTGCTAACATTCAGCTCTGATCCTGATCTGCTTTACAGGTTTCCACACATCTCCTGTTCAAATATTATCATCTGAGTAATCAAACCACTAGACAAACTGAGTGTTGACCTCTGACCTTTAGTGACCCGTGTCCTCCGGGTCCAGGTGTGTCTGGACTGACACAATCACTGACACTCCAACAATAAGACACAGATTTTAACTCTGTCCTCCAGCCTCTGTGAATGTCAGTTCAGACCTCAGTCAAAGTATAAAAAATGCTTTGCGTCATGTTGGAAACGCGAGCCGACACGAGAAGTGAGTGCAGATTCAAATGGCTGCATACTGGTGAAGCGTGGCTGAAACACTGTCACACTGCAGCAGAACAAGCTGAGCAGCAGCTCTGGACTTGAGTGCTTTCAGTCATGTGATAGATTCTACTTTATCTTCTTTCAGTATAAAAAAGCAAACATTCAAAAACATTTCATGCTGTACCCGAGTTTTCAGCCAGTGCTGGTTTGACTCCTGGTTCCACATGGAAACGTGTTGAAGTGTTTTTGGGCAAAACACTAAACCCAGGTTTCTCCTGACAGGCCTGTACCATGTGTATAACGGTCTGGAAACGGTTTAAAGTTTACCTGTTAGCGGCACAGTATAACCAAGTCCAACAGGTCAAGCAGAAGAACCAAACCCAGGAACCCAGGTGGGTACAGACAGAGAGAGAGCTTTGACAACTACAACACCATAATGTGACATAAAGTGAGTGCAATAAATATTGTTAAAGGTCTTAACAGTGTTAAAACAAATATGAAGCTGTTGTCAATCACACTCACATACGTAGATGTAATAACTGTCAAAGATCATCAGTGTTTGACAGTATCAGTAGTAAGATCACACAACCAAGAGCTGTAGATGCTGAGAAATGATATATTTTGACATAGTGTTATTTAAAAAAAAGCTTTTCTCTTACACCCATTTCCCCTCAGTGTGAAGCTAAATTTAATTCTGACTCCTCCCGTGTTATGACAACTTCAACTAAACACAGTCCAACCTCTAGACTAGTTTGGATCTGGTTTTCAAACTGTCACTGTCCATCTCATCTTTGGAGAGTCCTGCAGATTTCAGAAGAGAATAGTCCAAATCCTGTAGAGGACAAAACCTTAGTGAAGTGTGAAAGAGGAAGAGCCAGTCAGACCCAGGATCAGTGCTGACGGGTTTCACTTCAGTCCAGACAACATGACGATTCAATCTACTTTTAAATTTCTGGGTGAGTCAAAGCCATCGATCATCCATAATGAATCTGTGTTGTTCAGGTGTCAGGTGTGTGAAGAGAACAGCTCTGTATCTGACAGCTTTAGTACCTAATGAACTAATACATGCTGATGGATGAAGCAGCAGTCAGTAGGATTTCCTGATCCAGACTGTTCTTGATCTGATACTTAAATTATTGATAGGAATTAAAGAATGTGATCCTGTCTCTGCTATAGCTAATGACACATTTGTCATTTGAAGCACTACATTCAGCATCACTCTGGTTATGTTCTTCCTCGTGTGGTCACTGCTGTTCCATCTCACCTGCACATCTTGCTGATACAAAGATACAGAGTGACACAGTGAACCATCCACTGGAGCCTATTTGTTAAGTTACGCTGAGTCAGCTACTGACAGTGTAGCTTTGGATTATTGGAAGTGCTGACGATGGTCATTAACGACATGCTCTGTTCTGCATCTTCTAATAACGAGATCTTTAGCTCATATTAATGACTTATTATCTCATTATTACGAGATGAGGCCTCCAGAAAGTTTTCTTCTTTGGTAAATGCAATGCGCTGCCTTTTTATAGTATCACTGATCTACGATCTTAGTTTTGATTCATTACTGCAAATGCTTCTTTGAACATTTGCTGTTTTCAACACACATGTGAAATGAGTTGATCATTATTTTCTCCTTTTGAAAAGTTCTATGTATCTGGTCTGTAGCCTTTACATTTAAAATCAGGTTTTCTCCTTCAGTCTGTATGTGAATTTAACTTCTTCTATCTATATCACAGGCGTAACAGTTCTGGCTTTTGTGGTTGTCCTGGTTCTGTTTCTGGTTGGACTTGTGCAGCTGTTGAGGAATAGAACAGGTATGAAAAGTGAACTGCTCAGTGAGTCTTGTCCAGTCCTCACGTCTGTACTGGAACTACAACTTTGACCGAGTCTGTTGGAAGATAAAGTCTGCAATGACATTTTAATATCAACCATTTTTTTCAGGTTCATGTTGGACATCAACCCACTGCCTCTACTGTAAGTCATGTTCTTGTTACTTTACATTTCTTACTTATTTTCTCTGATCATTTTCTGACAAGACAGAAAGTTTGTAGTTTTCACATTATTTTTTTTCTCTTTACACTGTTGGAGATGTACAAAAAGGTGTTGCAGTGAGTCTTCAGGACTCAGGCCCAGATGCAGTAGCATCCATAGCTGCTGTGTGCCTGATACCCACTGAGCTGTAAAGCACTTCATATTGCAGTAGTCTGAACAAAAAGTGCTATATAAATACAGTTTGAATCATTGGTTGGTTGATGTTTCTGAAAGTAGTGTCACATAAATCCACTACTTAAATTAGATAAAAAGCATAGTGATGAAATTTTTTAGGAAATAACTGGCAAAGACCTGCAGTTTACCTGCACCAAGCAGGGACATCGTAGGACAACTTAGTTTTATCTTTATCCCAATTCCTCTGTCTTTTCACTTCCTAATACTAATTCTATTTTCCTCCTCACAGATAGCCCCTCCCCCACATGTGCACTGTCCCCTAAACCACTTCCACCTCGACCTCTTTTTTCTCCTGCTTTATGTCAGTCAGCAGTCAACCTTGCTGATTTCATCCTGCTAACTTATTCAAACTGTGCATCACTCTCACTTTACGTTTGTTTACAAATCTCAAAGTGCTACACAAGCAGATTATGAGCAAGAATAAAACATAAAAACATGTAAAGCATAGAAACATAAAAAACATAAAATAATATATAAAAAAGATAATGATCACTTTAAAATGCTTCACTGAACAAAAAAGTCTTTAACTGTTTTTTGAAACAGTCCACAGTCTGTGGTGCCCTCAGGTTCAGGTAGAGTGTTCCAGAGCCGTGAAGCAGCTGCTGAGAAGGCTCGATCCCCCATTGAGTGGAGTCTGTTGTGGAGGGGTAGAGGTGATAAGTGTTGGTAGAACGAAGGTGTCTTGTTGTAGATTGCAATGTGAGGAGTTCTTTAAGATACTGTGGGGCATTTCCATGGATGCTCTGGTGGGTAAGTAGACAGAGTTTGAATTCAATGCAAAGGTGGATGGGGAGTTAGTGAAGTGTCTGGAGAACAGCAGTGATGTGCTCATATTTCGCACCGTCATAAGGATCCTGGTAGCATTGTTTTGAACATATTGGAGCTTTTGAAGGCTCCTGCCAGAGATCCCAATGAGAAGTGCATTGCAGTAGTCCAGCCTGGAGGAGACAAAGGCCTAGACCAGCCTTTCAGCGTCACAGAGGGACAGAGAGGGGCGGAGTTTGGCTATGTTTCTGAGATGAAAAAATGCAATTTTGCAGAGGTGTTGGACATGTGTTTCAAATGACAGGTGAGGGTCAAACTTGACCCCCCAGGTTGTTAACAGAGTTGAAGAGGGTAATGGTGCGACCACAAAAAGAGATACAGTTAATGGGGGAGGAATGAAGCTGGTGGGTGGTACCAACTAGAAGGGCTTTGGTTTTTATGCTGTTCAGCTGAAGGAAGTTCTCTGTCATCCACGCCTTGATGTCCTCCAGGCAACAGGTGAGAGTTGATGGAAGTGTCGGTGGGGTCGGGCTCAGTCTCACGTACAGCTGAGTATCATCAGCATAGCAGTGGAAGGAGATTCCATGCTTGCCAATGACGTGGCCCAGTGGGAGCATATAGACGTTGAAAAGGGTCGGTCGAACCAACCCCTGTGGCTCCCCACAGGTGACTGAGATTTGGCATCCCCTATGGCCACATACTCATACTCTATTTGTGAGATAGGAACCAAACCACCCCAAAGCAGTGCCAGAAAATCCAACAATATGCTGCAGACGATGAAGGAGAATTTTGTGGTCAACTGTATCAAAAGCGGCAGTGAGATCCAGAAGAATGAGGAGAGATGGGAAGCTCTGGTCAGCAGCCATTAGGGGGTCGTTGGTGACCCTGACCAGGGCTGTCTCTGTGCTGTGGGAGGGGCGGAAGCCAGATTGAAATTTTTCAAACAGATTGTGTCTTTTGAGGTGATACTGGAGCTGGACTGAGACAGCTTTTTCTAAGACCTTTGATAGGAATGGAACATTGGACGACAGTTTGCCATAACTTCAGGTTATGGACAGTTAAGTTGGTTGAAACAAAGAGACGCTCAAGGTAGCAGGGGCCTCAAGGATATTCTGGAGGCTGTTGTTATAGTAGCCCACCAGTTCAGACACTGAGGGAAATTTTAGGACAATGGAGAGATTTTTGTGTCAGCATTTAAATCAGAGACATTTAGGTTTTTCACATTGTGGGTTGGAAAATGATGTATATGAAGGGAAGTCCATTGAAATGATTTTGTGGTCCGAGACACCCAGGTCGTATACTTGGCGGTTAGAAATGGGGTCATTACTTAGTCAGTAATGACTAAGTCGAGGTTGTGGCCCTATGAGTGGGGACCTCAACTTTCTGCTTCAGGTTTAAGCAGTCCAGCAGTTCTAAGAACTCAGCAGCAGAATGGTTAGAAGGTGCGTCCACATGGATGTTCAGGTCTCCGAGTATCAACACGTTGGGTGATGATGTGCAGAAAGTTGAAAGGAGTTCACACATTTCTCTGATGAAACCTGGGTGTTGCTTTGGTGGCTGGTAAATAATAAGTATGAAACTAGAGAGTGGATGTTTACACAGAGGAGGGAGGCATGACAGTTTCAAATCTTTATGGTGGATTATGATTAGACCCCCAATGCGACCAGTGGTGGGGGCTTTTTTAAGGTAGGTATATCCAGGGGGCAGGACTCTTTCATTCCTGAAGGTGTCACCATTCGGAATCATTAACCACTTTGTTCCCCAAACAACAACAGCAGCACCACCAACAACAACAACCTTTGTCTGCAACACAAGCCCTTCCTCAACTACAACTGCTGGTTCCTCAACAAATTAATGATGCAACAACTGCTGCTGCTGCTGCTCCAACAACTGCTGCTCTTAGGTGTTAAAATTTCCTAGTTTTAATATTTTAAATCAAGATCAGCTAAAACCACACTGTGGTGATAATTAAGAAGTGATTAGATTTTTTAATGATTAAGTAATCAAACATTTTCTCATATCTTAAAAGTGCTATAACTGTCTTATCTTATTGAATAAACAAGTGGTGGTGCATTGTTCTGACTTTCATCTAAGCCAACTTCCGCTCAATATATTGACATTTTCCAGTGTTTTATTCATGGTGGTTGTTAAATGTGTTGGTTTGATGGTGTCCTCAGCTCCAGAATTGTTGATTATAAATCCACGTTGAACTCAGAAGTAAGAGTTGTTTCTACCTTATTGCTTTCAAAATGCTTAATTGTTTAACATTTTGGTAAAAGAAGCAGTACGGTGCCAATCAGAGTCCCTGAATGTTATTTTAGCATCTGTTTTCATTTTGAAATGCTGTCCTTCAAAACCCTTCCTTTGCACTCAAAAGGCCCCTGATCAGACTCAGGTTGGTGGTAGTGGGGTTGTATGAGATACTTCTCCATTGTAGGCATATTACTTATAGTAGTATTGCTCATACGCTTTGCTTTCTTTTATGGTTGATTTTAAATATTAATAATATTGGCACATTGTTTTTGTTTGTATGACGGTTGTCTGTCCAGTACTAAGACGTGCTACACTCAGATCATTACTTTCCACACAGAACATATAGAATTAAAAGAGGTTCTTTGACTGCACCTTTTCACAGTAAGCGCAGTTTTAAGGACGTGAAAAACATGCTCATTGTAGCATAAAGCAAAACATTTTGTCGGCTTCATACCTTCAACAATTAACTGTCGAAAAGTACAGAAAGTATTTTCATCAGGAGAACTTAATTATTGACCCTGGAACTCATTGTAATTATGGTTGCAGTAAGTCGTAAATATTAGTTATTGAAGTATTGAAGACAAGCTCTGTAAAGCTTTGCTTTCATTTCGACATTAACAAACTGTTCTTCTGGGAATCTTACAACAGGTTGAACAAAACAATGAATTACTGATTCGTGATTATACTCAGAGTGTCCTTTGTTTGACAGTGACAGTTGTCCTGATGGACCAAAGCATGAAATACCCAGACTGGTTCCGCTTTCTTGATCATCTTGTAACATCAGTACAGCTAAACAGAACTATTGCGTGTTCACAAAGAACAATGGTAGGAGGGGATTTGAAATAAACCAAAACTGAAGAACAAGTTTCAAATAAACTCCAGTTAAGAACTGGTGCCACAGCACTGAAAAAGAATTCCTGAATAGCAGCAGCTCTGTGTTGTTTGTGATCTAGTCAGGTGTCATTTCTTATTCCACTTGTGTTTGTCCACTGTTTGAAAAAGCATCAGCTAAATATCCTTGACTTGTTTTGAAAGGGACATGTTGCCCTGGCAACTATACTGGGTTCCACGTTACACTGACCACACGTCTGAAGTAAAAGAGATCTCACTCTTTGTCTGTATCTGCAGAACTTTGCATGAACTTATTCACAGAACAATGACGACATGTTGGTTTTTAAGTCATTTTCTTCTTTGGTTTCATTTACTGAAAATGAAAACTAAAGGTGGTGAGTTCAGTTTCATTTCATTGAATCACAATAACCCTGCTACACAGCTTTTATAATGTATGTGCTCAAAACAATCATTGGATGTAATGATGAGATTCCAGTTTCACATCATTCCACATTAAAAGCAACAGGCACATAAAAAGTCAACTATGAATACGGGTGATGGTGCAACAGAGGTGCTCACAAATGTGTAAAATCACTTCAAGTGGTATCAAGGTGTTTGCAGAAGAGAACAAGTGCATTTACAATTATAGGCTACAAGCAAAATGAATAATTATAAGTATTTATAAGAAAGAACCAACAGCTGGAAAAATGAGTCATAGCAACAAACAAAAGGCTTTGTGTGTTGACGTCTTGCGTTTTTGAAAGAAAGCGTTTTCCACATTTTCGTGCTACAAAAACAGGAACACGCCCAGTCCTGGAGACTTCATGCATAATTTATGCATCACCTGAACAGTATATAAGCTGCAGCAATACAGAGCAGGTGAACAGAACCACAGCATCAACATCTCAGAAAACTACTCAGCATTTCTCACCTGTTCATCATGATGAAGCTGATTGTTTCTCTGGCTCCTTTAACTGTCACCAGAACTGATGACCCAGTAATAATCCTTAATTGAGGAATAGCCAATGTTTTATTTTTACAAAGCACAAAAGTTGTAATTTCTTATAAGCATATAACCAGATAAAATCTAGTATATGATTCCCTAGAAACAACAGCTGCTGGACAAGTCTACTGCAGCAACAACAGCCATTGTTTTCCAAGACCTTCATAAACTACAACCACGTCCCAGCAACAACAGCTGCTGCTGTTAGTAGTTAAAATAAGCAGCGACATGTTCTGACGGTGCCAAATCAAGATAAAATGGCTAAAACCACACTCAGCTGAAGATGCAGTAGAATTTAATGATCAAATTTAAAATAAAAGGAAAAAGAATGAATTTGTTTTTCTTCATGTATGTGTGGGTTCCTCAGAGTTCTCTGGTAAATGGTTGTATCTCTTTGTGTGACCGTGTGGTGGACTGTCCAGGGTTTACTCCAACTTCTGTCCAGTGGCAGCTGGGTGTCGGCTGCAGCTCCCCCATGACCCTTAACGGGATAAGTTCT
This sequence comes from Channa argus, assembly GCF_033026475.1. NCBI lineage: Eukaryota > Metazoa > Chordata > Actinopteri > Anabantiformes > Channidae > Channa > Channa argus. The sequence continues at coordinate 977,719 of NC_090208.1, forward strand.
AATAATGGACGCGTGAAGCTTCAAACTGAATGTAATTGGTTTTTCTGTGACCCAAATGGGTTTGAAGAAATAATGATCTTTATCACCTGTGGTACTTAAATGTGTTCTATACCTGAACACATGTAAAACACTGTCTGATGCTCTTTTCACCTCTAGAACATTCTTCACCAGGAGTCTGCAGATGATTTGAAGCAGAGTTTGTCATCGCAGAAGCTCAAATTTCTGTCAGTATGGAACAATTTTCTGTTCTTATAATAATTCAATATAAATGCAATATAGAATTTAGTTGTTTTCTTTCCTGGTGTCTTGAGGTGTTAGGTAGATATCCTCACTCTCCAGCTAAAATAAGACCTGATGATTAATTAAACATGATAGGAATTCATGAAGCAACACTCACACCACACAGACACACACACACACACACATACTCACACACACACACACACATGCATTCTCTTGACCTCATCTTTGAAGACATTCACATCAAAAAATGTTTAAAATCAGTGGTCTTCATCCCCAAATACACATCTGAGTGGCCACTTAATGTTGGTAGAGTTTGAAGGTTCCTGTCAAAAGTCAACACCTGCATTCTCACACTTCAAAGATGAGGTCAAGAGAATACATGTGTGTGTGAGTGTGTGTGTGTTCGGTGTGTGTGTGTGTGAGTGTGTGTGTGAGAGAGAGAGAGAGAGAGAGAGTGTGTGTGTGTGTGTGTGTGTTTGTGAGTGTGTGTGTGAGACAGGGGTGTATTATGTCTCATAGTTGCAAAGAAACAAACAGTATTTGATCTATCTGACTGTTTTTAGCTTCTATTTTGTCGCCGGGTCAAATTGACCCGAACAGTAGCTTTGTAATAGAAACATGTAGGAAGGTTACAAATATGTGAACTGAACCATTTTTATTTTATATGTTGATTACACTAATTAAACCAAGCAGGAAAAGTTTCAAAGTGAAAAAATACTTTTAAGTATTTTTTTTAGATTGTTAACTTTAAAACGGGTCAATTTGACCCTGAACAGAAGAAGTGTCTCATTTTAATTTATCAACATCACTCCATAAACAAAAAAAAATTCAAAATATAAAATAATTTTTTTAAAAATCAATTGCATATAAAACTATTGTAATTTATGTGTAGGTCTTTTCAGTTTACATTAAAAAAAGTTTTAACATGATCTTTTTGTAATAAACGAGTGACCTATGCTCATTGAACCATGATCTGTAAACAGTAAACAACATTATTGAACTAAATATTGATTTAAATGGTTAGTAATGGAGTTAATGATGAGATATAAACAATGTTCTTTGGGATTTTTTGGTTTCTGACACTTTTGTATAATTAAGTGTCCCCCGGGTCAATTTGACCCGAGGGACACATCAAGGCTGTTCCTCAGAAACAAAGTCAACAGGAGGGTTAAGTAATGGTTCAATTACAGCTACCTTATAGGCCTGTGGTACATAGCCTGTTTCTAAAGATAGATTGATGATATCTAATATGAACGTATCTATTAAGGGTAAAGCTTCCTTGAGCAGCTTAGTTGGAATAGGGTCTAGCAGACAGGTTGTTGGTTTAGATGAGGTAATAATTGAAGTTGAAATGAGATTCTTTCGTGTTGCCTGTTTTGAGCTGTGTTTGTGAATTGTACCATGGAGGTCGGCTCCTCTGATTCACTGCTTTCTTTGTCAGAGGAGCAACAGTATCTAGTATCATAAGCAGTGAGGCTGCAGAAGCATCAACTAGATAATCAACTTGTACGAGAGTAAAATTCTAACAGCAACAAACAAAACATTACAGTCTCCTCTGTCCTCTGACCTTCAGTGACCTGTGTCCTCCTGTTCCAGGTGTGTCTGTGCTGCTGCTGCTGTCTGGACTCACTGTTTCTGCAGGTGAGATGATAGATGATGGAGGTGAAAACATAAATGAAAATAAAGTCCTGAACATTTAACATTTACATTTGTCCATCAGTGCAGTGATGGAGGTGAAACCAAGGATGTAGAGACTCAGTAACTTTCCACCTGGTCCTAACAGTAACATGTCACAGAGCCAGTAAGGACTGATTTCATTCTCTGAGAGTCTGGATTAACACTGGACCCTGTCTCTGTTTGTGTCTCTGTTGTTTAGATCATCTTTTGATCCTGAAGTTCTCTGAGGATCCTGTGATGACAGGAAGTGATGTCACTCTTCAATGTAAAAAGACAATTGGTGACTTTGTCGAAGCTTATTTCTTCTTTAATGAAACCAAACTTGTATCTGACCCTAAGATCGTGTTCATCATCCACAAAGTCCAACGGTCTGATGAAGGTCTCTACTCATGCTCTACTGATGTCCATGGAAAATCTCCTCAGGTCCAGCTGAGGGTCAGAGGTCAGGACACTGACATCACTTCCTGTTTAAAGATATGAACTAACCTGCTGACCTGATGATAAACTGATCACTGAACCAGATTCTGCTCCTCTGTCTACAGATCCTCCTCCAACCTCTGATCCTCACACCACCACATCATCTACAAACTCTGCTGCTCCACCTCCTGGTTCAGTTGTTGTCCTTCCTCTCTCTGTGTCTGTCATCAGTCTCTTCCTCCATCTGGTGATCGTCTGTCTTTTTTACATCTAATCTGTTCTGTTCCTCTGATTCAGCAGTGAACACAGGAAACACAAGAAATAAAATAAATTTGGTCTCTTTCAAACATAAAATGTTAATATAACAAAATATTTTTATGTGTATCTTTCCAAATATTTGTAACGGTGTCGACACATGTACAGACATGCAGATTTTCAAAATAAAAGTTCCAGACAGATCTAAAGTCCTTGAAATTCAGATTGTTTGACTCATACATGATTTATTTATTTACTTATGTTTTTGAAGTGGCACTTGGCCTCTTCTGGTCAGGTGACACCATACTGCATTAATACATGAGCTGGTATCCAGAGAGTGAGCTGAATAAATGTAAAGCAGACCATGTCTTCACTCTGCTGACCTCAAAGGGGCAAAAATAGTCCACACCAGTACTTGTAAAGGAACCGATCCTCTGATATACGTCTTTGTATTTCTGAGCACACTCTTCTTATCTAAATCCTGTGAGAATGTACTTCCTACCTAGGTGTGCAGTTCATTCATCCATGTACAAGATAGCTGGGTGATCCTTAACCCTCTGTCTTCCAAATATGGATCTATCTTCATTCTTGTGAGCTTTTCCTTCTTGCAGAGCTTTAATTTCCTCAATAATTCTGCTTTTGACAAAGGCAAATTAACTCAGCTTTGAAATGTCTTCAGCTGTGAATCTCTGCCTGTGCCTGAGCACTTGTCCCTCAAGTGAAGAAGGGTTCAGCTGACATACTATCGCACTGTAAACCTCTGGCAGAAACTCCTTACTTTTCTGCCTCAAGCTTAGCGGTATCTCTTTGGGATGTAGGAGTCAAGTTGTTGGGGGTTCAGCTCTGACTCTTACAGCTTTGCACCTTAGTAATAACAATTGCGTTTACTTTACTATTACAATCTAACTTCCTGTGTAATTTGCTGCAGATGTTTCCAGACGTTTGAAGACATTGATTTCATTCAGAAAACATAAGGTTGGATTTAAGAACTAAAAAAAACAAAACAAGGTACTTCATGGTACTTTATGTAATCTAGTATTACTAAGTAAATACAAGTGTTGTAATGTTTCTTTTATCATTAACAGCGTCTCTCAACATGTACTTTTGTCTTCTCATAGCTGAAAAACACATTCTGTCTCCCAGGATTCAATGTGATCATTGGGATTTACCCTTCGATTGCAACACTACCGATGCTGTACCTTTATCACAGTTACATCAGAGGTGACATTTCCAGTTTCTCAACATTCCCGATGAAAATCAAAAAGCAGACAGTGAGGTTGTGATAAGTACAGGTTTACATTTATGCAATATGTCAAGTACTGGCTCTGTAAGACTTTGACTTCACCTACTTTACATACTTGAATAAAACATTCTCTCTTCTGGAATTAAATTTGATTGTTCTTCTGTGAATCACTGCTGGTGAAACAGGTTGAACAAAACAAGGAATCTTGATCTGGCAGTGCCACAGACATATTTGCTGTCACAGCACAGAGTGTGTTTCCATCCTTTGTCCTCTGTGCTCTTTACCATGAACAATGTGTTTTCCCTTCAGTGGTTCTGTGGTGTAAGAATAATAATAAAAAAAGACTAATCTTTAAGTTTATCTTCAAAGTTGCTATTTAGTGAAAATACATTTCCATCTCGGAGTTGAGATGTGAGATGTTTCCTAGGGGCGGCTAAATGTACGGCCTTTCCATGGGCTAGAGAGCCACCGTACAGCCAGGTCGTTGGGTCACTGAATGTGTTGCTGTTTTCCCTGCAAAGCACAGCAACATAATGTTTCTCCTTATGAGCTTACGTTAGCATCTCAACAAGACTGCTCAATGGTTTTTGGGTGGTCTACAGATATTACACTGACTAATCTAAAACTCCTATGAAATTTTCACCGGGACTACATTTGATAATCTCTTACTAAAAGAACAGCAAATTTTGTTTTAAAATATTTAAAAAACTGGTCTCTGTGGTCCACAGCCATTTAATTGTTAACAGCAGGAAGTTTTCAAATAGTCAAACACCACAGACATTTCAATTAAATGTTGACTTTTCACATTAAATTCACTAACCACTTTTGTCTCCTAAACAACTACTGTTCCAAAAGCAACAGCTGCCCCAACAGCAACCAGGGTCCCTACAACTGCTGAGAGAAAAACAACTGCTGTCCCTACAACTGCTGAGAGAAAACCAACCGCTGTCCACACAACCATCCATCTGTCATGATCTAATAGAAATACTACTCTTATGCTTCTACTGCAGTTTTTGCATGCTTGAATAAAACCTGTCCTCCTGAGGTAATAATGTTCTTCTGTGAGATCCTGCTTCTCATACACAAGCTTGTGATTCACATCAACATGTAACATCTAAACTTGTAGCTTCCCAAGCAACAGTAATTCTATAGTGAACACTGTAACTTTGTGTTGTAGTTAATACTTCACATTAGAAAATCACATAAAAAATGCAACAATGTCATCAATTCTCTGGTTTGTCTTTTTTGCACATTTGTGTTTGCTGCTTTTGCTCTTATCAAGACATTGTGATTGTCATGCTTTACAGACTAAACCAAAAATCTGCAAGTTATTCACCACAGAGGGAATCTATGACTGAAACCATGTTTTAAATGGGATTTTATAATTGTACAAAAACAACTGTAAGGATGAAGTGAAAAAAATTACTTCTTTTTCCTTATGGCAAGTTGGAGTACAGGGTGAAAGCTGCCACACCTACATAAGTTGTATACTTATGTATACGTTGTATACTTATGTAGGCCAGAGGAGCACATTGTGAGGCCCAGCATCTCTCAGTACATGTGTATCACATTTGTCCTGCCTCACTGTGGCTTCATGGTGTGCAGTACGCAGCACTAAAGAACTTGAGTACTAAAGAAATACTAGTATGTTCAGTAGGTCCTGATACTAGTAGCTGGAGTTTTTCAGACATGATGATGATGATGATGCTTTTTATCTGTGAACAAAAGAAACCAGCCCATAAAACACCAGCGCCACTAAAACTGATGACAACAGGCAGCCAAACTACAAATGAGAAGCACAAGTTGAACTTAGTTGCAGACTATCATCTGCTCTTATTTTTACTTATCCAACAAATGTGTTCTCTCATGGAGGATTCATTTTGACACTTCTTACTCTGCAAGTCCTGAGACGGGTTGAACTATAGAAAGAATCTCAATCTGTCAGTCTGACAAATCTCAGGGGTTAATGTATTAACTTTTCACCTTTGGGGAGTTTCGGTGTGAGCGTGACACTGACGGTGAAACAGCTCTAAATGAGTTTTGAATGTAATAACATTTTTTAAAAGATCCTTACGTTAGTCTTGTTTCGTGGAATGTCGAGGACATTGATGAGTTAAACACAGGCATCAACAATATGATGGTGGTTGAACACTGAAAACGGTAACGACAATCTGATACTCTGGTTTACTTTTGCATTTTTAGTCCTGACAAGCTGAAACACTGATCTCACTTCTGCAGTTTTTGGTGCTGCAGCACTAATCCACCACATGTAGTGTGTAGTCTCAGAGGCTGCTGGGACATGTGTCTGCAGGTGAAGCTACACACAAAATGAGGACACCAATTAGTGTTTGCCTTTTTTTTAGTAGTTTTCTTTCAACGATTTTTTCATTTAGACCTTTTTTTTTTCCAATGGAAAAATGAAACCGTAGGCACATTGTGAAAGTGACGAGTAAAATACTTTAACATGTCATTAGGCTTCAAGTGAACTTGTAACACGAAATTCAGAGTTATCTAGGCAGTAGAGGCCCAGACCACAATATTAGATACGGGTTGGTATGTGTGATTGATTGGTGACATCATCCCCTGTGAACAGAAAGTGAACTTAACACGTGAGTGATGACACATGATTTGGTGTAATGTAAGTCGGCTTTTTAGAGCCAGACGAGTTGTGCTGCCTTGTCTCCTCATTTCTGCTACAATCAGTATAGTGACTTTTATTCAGTGGAAACACACAGATGGACCATCAGCACAGCTGAACATAATTACTTAGAATTATTACAGCCGCACTGCAAGTTGTTACATTTAAGGAAACTTTAAGGAGAAAATAGTCCCTGTTGTTCTTGATCTAGACGTAAGAGTGTAATTTATTTATTTAATTTTTAAGGTTTTTTTTTTATTTTTAATACGTTTGCAAACTTTGTCGTTCAGAATAAGAATGTGTTCACTTAAGCTAAACAGTATTTTTTTCAGATGATTGAACCTGGATGTTCTTGGCATCCTGCCACCTCCTGTCATAATCTGCTTGTATTTTTAGTCTCCTGACAAACATGTTCACTCTTCTAGGATTCATTGTGACAGTTCTTACTCTGTGAGTCACAGCTCCTGGGATAAATTGAAACTTAAAAAAATCTCAGTCTGTCAGTTTGAACCCAGGGACCTTGTTGCTGCCATTTTTCACAATGTATTTCATCTTTGACAGACAAGTTGAAGCCGAGGACTTAATGTGTTTACTCATCACCTTTATGGAGTTTCAGCATGAGCATGACACTTAAAACCATTCCTGAACAGGTTGGAAGGATGAGGTTCTGGTTTTACAACATTCCAGATGGGAACCCAAAGGCACATTGCAACAGAGGCTTCAAATGACCTTGTAACTCATTTACTGGTAACCAAAGTCAGAGTTTGACGGTTAATTCCACAGCAAGGAATTTATTATTCAGTAAATATGAACATTTCCACCTTTTTGTAAACTAGAATAGATACAGCAGGAAGGAAATGCAGCTTCTGCAGGAGACGTGGATGCAAAGACAATACAATAACTCCATCAGCATTAAAATAAAACCTTACTGTTTTCCACTATATTTAACCTGCTGGGACTTGTGGATGAAATGTTGTTAGTGTGAATCAAATGACACATTTTCAGAAGGACACTGTTTTAACTTATCCAAGGAGGAAGTAATAAGTATTTTTACTGTGACATTTTAAGTCTGCTATGTTAAAAAGTGGGTGTGGTGGGTGTTGTCATTAAACATTTTTGGTGACAAAGGTGAGTGACAGCAACACGTCGATTCCTGGAGGTGTCATGTGTCGCTCCTGAATTTATCCAGCACCTGTACAGTATATAAAGTGCTGCAGCACAGAGCAGGTGAACTTACAGCATCAACATCCAAGATCATCACAATGAAGCTGCTTGTTTCTTTGACTCTCACCTGGATGCTGCTCTGTGCAGGTAACTCGACTTATTCTGACTATACACGTTCTACAGGTCTTACACAGACTGATTTAAAACCCTTAGGAAGTTTAAACTGAATAGTTCTTTAGAAAAATAACAGAATATTTATTTTACTACAGCAAATTATTACTTGTTAAAGTACAATACAAGACTTATTAGATTGTATCTGTGGTCTATAACCATTTTACCTGATGTCTCAAATCTTCTTTAAAAGCAGGAAGAATTTTAAATAATCAAACACCTCAGACATTTGAGTTCAATTCAAATTTTTGACATAATCAGAATCATTAACCACTTTGTTCCCCAAACAACAACAACAACAGCACAGTCACAAACAACAACAACAACAACAGCTGCACCAACAAAAACAACCACAACAGCTGCACCACCACCAACAACAACAACAACAACTGCACCACCAACAACAACAACAACAGCTGCACCAACAACAACAACAACAACAGCTGCACCACCAACAACAACAACAACAACAACAGCTGCACCAACAACAACAACAACAACAGCTGCGACTACAACAAACTGCTCCCCCAACAACAACAAACTACCATCCCAACAACAACAACTGTTTCTGCTCCAACAACAACAACTGCTGCTGCTCCAAGAACAACAACTGCTGCTGCAACAACAACAACTGCTGTTCCAACAACAACAATTGTTGTTCCAACAACAACAACAATAAAAATGAAGATGAATACTTCCACTCTAAATAGTTTGTGTTAACACACATAGATAGTCAGGAAAATCAGCATCCTTCCATCTTCTGTCATGATCTTTGCTTCTACTACATGTTTGAATAAAACGTCCTGTCTTCTTGGGGTAAATGATGATGTTCCTCTGTGAGTTTCTGCTGCTCAGAGACACATCAGCTCATGGTTTGTCTTGTAATCTCATTACTTCACCGTGCACCTATTGCTAAAGCATAAACATTAGATTAAAGCATTAATGTGATTTTATTAGATATAGTCGAGGACAGTATTGCATTATTACAATTGCTGATGCATCATAATGTTACAACTTTTGGATTCACACTGTAACTTTCCAGGCAGAAACAGCAGTAATTCTGTAGTGTGAACACTGTTAGTTGGTTTTGCTTTTACACTTGCACTTATGTGAAAAATGCAACATCATCACTTCTTCTTCTGCTTGCATGTGTGTATTTGCTGCTTTGGTTATTTTCAAGTTTATTTCAATCGTCACGGGTGTAAATTGTTGGTTTAAGAAAAGAATAAATCTGAATATGTCGCTTTAAACTCATGGACGTGGTGACTGTAGTTTCTCTGCTGCTTTACATAGTAAACAGTTAAAAATCCAAATGAATCAGCATGTTACTAACTACAGAAGGAACCTTTGGCCTGGAGACATTGTGGTAGTAATAGTAGCAATAGTATAATATGGAATGTTCACAGTGGGATTTTGGTATTTGGTAGTAAACAGTTTGTTCCCAAAGCAAACCACAGGTTTCTACTTAGACCGAGGTAACGAATTTCATCCAGCTGTTCACTACCTTCATCCTCATGTCTTCACCAGCACCTGCATAGCTGTGAAACTACAATCATGAGACACACTGGTTAACAGTAGATTCTTTCTTATAGTAACAGTTGTCATGGTTGCTGGAATATTTTTAAGCTCCAAGTGTACTTTTACCTCCACACAAAGGCCGATCTGCTGATTGTCACTCTCTGCTTAACCCGCTCCATAAAAAGAAAAAGAAACTGCGTGTATTTCACTTTTAGCTCAAACTGTTGTGTTGCATGACACAGATGCATTGTGGGTCAGGCTTAGGCTTGTTTCAGCCTCGTGGTGTGAGCTGTACCAAGCCAACCTGGAGCAGGACACAAGGTGATGCTCCTTCCTTTATTTGAAAGGCAGATCTACATATATATGTGTATATATATATCTATATCTATATAGATATAGATATAGATATTTTTGTCCATTACTACATACTCAGTAACTGGTAATGAAAAACATTGACTTTTTAGCAAAATTTAGAAATTTACTAAGAATCAACGTAGGGTTTTACATATAAAATATTGCCTTAGTTGTTTGGTGCACAGCTTATTTGATTATAGGAAATGAGGGAGGAAAAGTGCAAAAAGTAAACATATAGAATGACGTTAATTCTAGCATTTGCAATGTTAAAACAGCAGCATCAGTTGTATTTATTTATGTATTTATTCAGGCAGTTTCTGTGGGACAAGAGTTGGTGCCAGTGGTGGGACCTGGGCCTCAGCAGGAGTCCAACATCAGTCAGGAACACTCTGACCAGAGGGGTGGAAGGAGTCAGACGTAGTCTTCCCCACATTCTTCAGGATACTCGATGTGATGAGACACTGCAGCCCAGTGTACCGTACAGACATGGAGCAAGTCAGGATGGACTTGTAACAAACCCCTATGGCAGTAATTACAGCGTGAAGACTCTTTTGGTAATTCTCTATGTGTGGCAGTTGAAATGGCCACTAGCACCGGCTGCTTGTGTTTGCATACAGGCAGAGATTATACAGTTGTTCCTGTCATTTTATTCAGGTGAACCTGTTTTAACACTTTAACCTCTGCTGGGTGTTTTCTATAAACATCCTCATTCTCAGCTTCAACGTTTCTTAGAACTGATCAGACAGACTGGTGAACTGGTGTACTAATACTCTGTGTGAATGTATTTAGAGGGGCTCCATGTTAGCAGGGAAGGCAAGCAACTGCTTGGGTCCCAGACCAGTAGGGGGCCCCCAAGAGCTGACCAAAGTTCAACTCTGTACAGCACTGGCTGTGTGCAAAGCTTGCAAAGACACTAGCAGTCTCAGACCTCGCTAAGAGGACCCCGAATCAAACTCTGCTGCAAGTAGCACATGATTCAGTGTAAACAAACAGGTCTAATGAAACAAGGAAGACCAGCTGAGTAAAAGGAAGACGAGTTATAAATCTGGCAAGATAGTGGTAAGTGGAGCAATGGAGGTCAAAGATCAACGGCTTTCAGCTTTTCCCTTCAGGGGTCAGCACAGCTAGTTTGGGTAGTACATGTACATAAATGCCATTAAACTTCTCTTTGAATTCCCCATATCAAAATATCTCTACTTGTAGCTGAAAAATTCCTCCAGATGACATCACTTAATAAAACATTCAGTTCACATTATATCATCTGGTTCTCACACTATGGAGTTTGTAATCACCTGCTTTTCCTGCTTGACCCAGATGACATCATTTCAACTCCTAATTATAAAAAGATGTCCTCCAGGTGATGTCATTTAGATGAGTTTTTCAGCTACAAACAGAAATATTTTATTATAAGTAAGTCAGAGTAAAGTTTACATTTACATTCTAAACTAAAGAATAGAAAGCTGAAAATTGGGGAAGTTGCTCTTTACGTTTTGATGAGTAGTCACTTCCTATATTGCCATAGAGCAGGACACATTAAAAGGCCTCTCTGTTCTCTCAACTGAGCCAGCTGGACCTCAGGTAGCTAACAGTGTATCTACGATGTAAAACTGCTAAAAGCAGAAATTCCTTGTAAAGAGTCAGTGTTTGGTTTATAGGAATGTGTCCGTGCAACATGAAAACGGGCTCCACTCCACATGTAGACATGAAAGGCTGATTCTAAGCTGAAGAAAACTTGTTTTAAATTTCAGAAAAGAGAAGGTGAAAAAGAAAACTTTGGTCCCTTTGTGCTAATACCTGCCTCGAAAGCTGACACGGTGCATCACTTTAACTGAAGTAGTAAACGTCCTATACCTTCTCTCATCGCTCTTGTCATCCGTCAGCTTGAAACCACAGCTGTGGGTCACTGTCAGAAGAAAATCTTACTTGGAGACGACAGAGTCACCAGAGTCTCGTTTTAAAGTTTTACTCGCAGCAAACAGAAACAGATATCAGCAGGTCATACAAAGGACAATGCTGCTTCAGCCTTGTGTCTTTTTCTCACTGAAAACAGTTGAGATGGTTGCTAACCGCTGTGGAGGACGCGTCCTTCCTTCATGTCCTGATAAAAAGTGTGTGACCTTCAATAAAATACAGTTTAAAATGGTATTTTGCTAACATTCAGCTCTGATCCTGATCTGCTTTACAGGTTTCCACACATCTCCTGTTCAAATATTATCATCTGAGTAATCAAACCACTAGACAAACTGAGTGTTGACCTCTGACCTTTAGTGACCCGTGTCCTCCGGGTCCAGGTGTGTCTGGACTGACACAATCACTGACACTCCAACAATAAGACACAGATTTTAACTCTGTCCTCCAGCCTCTGTGAATGTCAGTTCAGACCTCAGTCAAAGTATAAAAAATGCTTTGCGTCATGTTGGAAACGCGAGCCGACACGAGAAGTGAGTGCAGATTCAAATGGCTGCATACTGGTGAAGCGTGGCTGAAACACTGTCACACTGCAGCAGAACAAGCTGAGCAGCAGCTCTGGACTTGAGTGCTTTCAGTCATGTGATAGATTCTACTTTATCTTCTTTCAGTATAAAAAAGCAAACATTCAAAAACATTTCATGCTGTACCCGAGTTTTCAGCCAGTGCTGGTTTGACTCCTGGTTCCACATGGAAACGTGTTGAAGTGTTTTTGGGCAAAACACTAAACCCAGGTTTCTCCTGACAGGCCTGTACCATGTGTATAACGGTCTGGAAACGGTTTAAAGTTTACCTGTTAGCGGCACAGTATAACCAAGTCCAACAGGTCAAGCAGAAGAACCAAACCCAGGAACCCAGGTGGGTACAGACAGAGAGAGAGCTTTGACAACTACAACACCATAATGTGACATAAAGTGAGTGCAATAAATATTGTTAAAGGTCTTAACAGTGTTAAAACAAATATGAAGCTGTTGTCAATCACACTCACATACGTAGATGTAATAACTGTCTAAGATCATCAGTGTTTGACAGTATCAGTAGTAAGATCACACAACCAAGAGCTGTAGATGCTGAGAAATGATATATTTTGACCTAGTGTTATTTTAAAAAAGCTTTTCTCTTACACCCATTTCCCCTCAGTGTGAAGCTAAATTTAATTCTGACTCCTCCCGTGTTATGACAACTTCAACTAAACACAGTCCAACCTCTAGACTAGTTTGGATCTGGTTTTCAAACTGTCAATGTCCATCTCATCTTTGTAGAGTCCTGCAGATTTCAGAAGAGAATAGTCCAAATCCTGTAGAGGACAAAACCTTAGTGAAGTGTGAAAGAGGAAGAGCCAGTCAGACCCAGGATAAGTGCTGACGGGTTTCACTTCAGTCCAGACAACATGACGATTCAATTTACTTTTGAACTTCTGGGTGAGTCAAAGCCATCGATCATCCATAATGAATCTGTGTTGTTCAGGTGTCAGGTGTGTGAAGAGAACAGCTCTGTATCTGACAGCTTTAGTACCTAATGAACTAATACATGCTGATGGATGAAGCAGCAGTCAGTAGGATTTCCTGATCCAGACTGTTCTTGATCTGATACTTAAATTATTGATAGGAATTAAAGAATGTGATCCTGTCTCTGCTATAGCTAATGACACATTTGTCATTTGAAGCACTACATTCAGCATCACTCTGGTTATGTTCTTCCTCGTGTGGTCACTGCTGTTCCATCTCACCTGCACATCTTGCTGATACAAATATACAGAGTGACACAGTGAACCATCCACTGGAGCCTATTTGTTAAGTTACGCTGAGTCAGCTACTGACAGTGTAGCTTTGGATTATTGGAAGTGCTGACGATGGTCATTAACGACATGCTCTGTTCTGCATCTTCTAATAACGAGATCTTTAGCTCATATTAATGACTTATTATCTCATTATTACGAGATGAGGCCTCCAGAAAGTTTTCTTCTTTGGTAAATGCAATGCGCTGCCTTTTTATAGTATCACTGATCTTCAACCTTAGTTTTGATTCATTACTGCAAATGCTTCTTTGAACATTTGCTGTTTTCAACACAAATGTGAAATGAGTTGATAATTATTTTCTCCTTTTGAAAAGTTCTATGTATCTGGTCTGTAGCCTTTACATTTAAAATCAGGTTTTCTCCTTCAGTCTGTACGTGAATTTAACTTCTTCTCTCTATGTCACAGGCATATCAGTTCTGGTTTCTGTGGTTGTCCTGGTTCTGTTTCTGGTTGGACTTGTGCAGCTGTTGAGGAATAGAACAGGTATGAAAAGTGAACTGCTCAGTGAGTCTTGTCCAGTCCTCACGTCTGTACTGGAACTACAACTTTGACCGAGTCTGTTGGAAGATAAAGTCTGCAATGACATTTTAATATCAACCATTTTTTTCAGGTTCATGTTGGACATCAACCCACTGCCTCTACTGTAAGTCATGTTCTTGTTACTTTACATTTCTTACTTATTTTCTCTGATCATTTTCTGACAAGACAGAAAGTTTGTAGTTTTCACATTATTTTTTTTCTCTTTACACTGTTGGAGATGTACAAAAAGGTGTTGCAGTGAGTCTTCAGGACTCAGGCCCAGATGCAGTAGCATCCATAGCTGCTGTGTGCCTGATACCCACTGAGCTGTAAAGCACTTCATATTGCAGTAGTCTGAACAAAAAGTGCTATATAAATACAGTTTGAATCATTGGTTGGTTGATGTTTCTGAAAGTAGTGTCACATAAATCCACTACTTAAATTAGATAAAAAGCATAGTGATGAAATTTTTTAGGAAATAACTGGCAAAGACCTGCAGTTTACCTGCACCAAGCAGGGACATCGTAGGACAACTTAGTTTTATCTTTATCCCAATTCCTCTGTCTTTTCACTTCCTAATACTAATTCTATTTTCCTCCTCACAGATAGCCCCTCCCCCACATGTGCACTGTCCCCTAAACCACTTCCACCTCGACCTCTTTTTTCTCCTGCTTTATGTCAGTCAGCAGTCAACCTTGCTGATTTCATCCTGCTAACTTATTCAAACTGTGCATCACTCTCACTTTACGTTTGTTTACAAATCTCAAAGTGCTACACAAGCAGATTATGAGCAAGAATAAAACATAAAAACATGTAAAGCATAGAAACATAAAAAACATAAAATAATATATAAAAAAGATAATGATCACTTTAAAATGCTTCACTGAACAAAAAAGTCTTTAACTGTTTTTTGAAACAGTCCACAGTCTGTGGTGCCCTCAGGTTCAGGTAGAGTGTTCCAGAGCCGTGAAGCAGCTGCTGAGAAGGCTCGATCCCCCATTGAGTGGAGTCTGTTGTGGAGGGGTAGAGGTGATAAGTGTTGGTAGAACGAAGGTGTCTTGTTGTAGATTGCAATGTGAGGAGTTCTTTAAGATACTGTGGGGCATTTCCATGGATGCTCTGGTGGGTAAGTAGACAGAGTTTGAATTCAATGCAAAGGTGGATGGGGAGTTAGTGAAGTGTCTGGAGAACAGCAGTGATGTGCTCATATTTCGCACCGTCATAAGGATCCTGGTAGCATTGTTTTGAACATATTGGAGCTTTTGAAGGCTCCTGCCAGAGATCCCAATGAGAAGTGCATTGCAGTAGTCCAGCCTGGAGGAGACAAAGGCCTAGACCAGCCTTTCAGCGTCACAGAGGGACAGAGAGGGGCGGAGTTTGGCTATGTTTCTGAGATGAAAAAATGCAATTTTGCAGAGGTGTTGGACATGTGTTTCAAATGACAGGTGAGGGTCAAACTTGACCCCCCAGGTTGTTAACAGAGTTGAAGAGGGTAATGGTGCGACCACAAAAAGAGATACAGTTAATGGGGGAGGAATGAAGCTGGTGGGTGGTACCAACTAGAAGGGCTTTGGTTTTTATGCTGTTCAGCTGAAGGAAGTTCTCTGTCATCCACGCCTTGATGTCCTCCAGGCAACAGGTGAGAGTTGATGGAAGTGTCGGTGGGGTCGGGCTCAGTCTCACGTACAGCTGAGTATCATCAGCATAGCAGTGGAAGGAGATTCCATGCTTGCCAATGACGTGGCCCAGTGGGAGCATATAGACGTTGAAAAGGGTCGGTCGAACCAACCCCTGTGGCTCCCCACAGGTGACTGAGATTTGGCATCCCCTATGGCCACATACTCATACTCTATTTGTGAGATAGGAACCAAACCACCCCAAAGCAGTGCCAGAAAATCCAACAATATGCTGCAGACGATGAAGGAGAATTTTGTGGTCAACTGTATCAAAAGCGGCAGTGAGATCCAGAAGAATGAGGAGAGATGGGAAGCTCTGGTCAGCAGCCATTAGGGGGTCGTTGGTGACCCTGACCAGGGCTGTCTCTGTGCTGTGGGAGGGGCGGAAGCCAGATTGAAATTTTTCAAACAGATTGTGTCTTTTGAGGTGATACTGGAGCTGGACTGAGACAGCTTTTTCTAAGACCTTTGATAGGAATGGAACATTGGACGACAGTTTGCCATAACTTCAGGTTATGGACAGTTAAGTTGGTTGAAACAAAGAGACGCTCAAGGTAGCAGGGGCCTCAAGGATATTCTGGAGGCTGTTGTTATAGTAGCCCACCAGTTCAGACACTGAGGGAAATTTTAGGACAATGGAGAGATTTTTGATGTCAGCATTTAAATCAGAGACATTTAGGTTTTTCACATTGTGGGTTGGAAAATGATGTATATGAAGGGAAGTCCATTGAAATGATTTTGTGGTCCGAGACACCCAGGTCGTATACTTGGCGGTTAGAAATGGGGTCATTACTTAGTCAGTAATGACTAAGTCGAGGTTGTGGCCCTATGAGTGGGGACCTCAACTTTCTGCTTCAGGTTTAAGCAGTCCAGCAGTTCTAAGAACTCAGCAGCAGAATGGTTAGAAGGTGCGTCCACATGGATGTTCAGGTCTCCGAGTATCAACACGTTGGGTGATGATGTGCAGAAAGTTGAAAGGAGTTCACACATTTCTCTGATGAAACCTGGGTGTTGCTTTGGTGGCTGGTAAATAATAAGTATGAAACTAGAGAGTGGATGTTTACACAGAGGAGGGAGGCATGACAGTTTCAAATCTTTATGGTGGATTATGATTAGACCCCCAATGCGACCAGTGGTGGGGGCTTTTTTAAGGTAGGTATATCCAGGGGGCAGGACTCATTCATTCCTGGAGGTGTCACCATTCGGAATCATTAACCACTTTGTTCCCCAAACAACAACAGCAGCACCACCAACAACAACAACCTTTGTCTGCAACACAAGCCCTTCCTCAACTACAACTGCTGGTTCCTCAACAAATTAATGATGCAACAACTGCTGCTGCTGCTGCTCCAACAACTGCTGCTCTTAGGTGTTAAATTTTCCTAGTTTTAATATTTTAAATCAAGATCAGCTAAAACCACACTGTGGTGATAATTAAGAAGTGATTAGATTTTTTAATGATTAAGTAATCAAACATTTTCTCATATCTTAAAAGTGCTATAACTGTCTTATCTTATTGAATAAACAAGTGGTGGTGCATTGTTCTGACTTTCATCTAAGCCAACTTCCGCTCAATATATTGACATTTTCCAGTGTTTTATTCATGGTGGTTGTTAAATGTGTTGGTTTGATGGTGTCCTCAGCTCCAGAATTGTTGATAATAAATCCACGTTGAACTCAGAAGTAAGAGTTGTTTCTACCTTATTGCTTTCAAAATGCTTAATTGTTTAACATTTTGGTAAAAGAAGCAGTACGGTGCCAATCAGAGTCCCTGAATGTTATTTTAGCATCTGTTTTCATTTTGAAATGCTGTCCTTCAAAACCCTTCCTTTGCACTCAAAAGGCCCCTGATCAGACTCAGGTTGGTGGTAGTGGGGTTGTATGAGATACTTCTCCATTGTAGGCATATTACTTATAGTAGATGTCAAGTTCAATTGTGAACAGTGTGTTAGATGTTTTTGAGCTTATTTCCATATCTCCTGCTGGTTTCTAATGTGGTCACTTGATGTCATTGTTGCCAAGTTTCTAAAGTGTTTCTAATCCCACACGTATTGCTGCTGAACCATAGGGGTGTGTAGTATTGCTCATACGCTTTGCTTTCTTTTATGGTTGATTTTAAATATTAATAATATTGGCACATTGTTTTTGTTTGTATGACGGTTGTCTGTCCAGTACTAAGACGTGCTACACTCAGATCATTACTTTCCACACAGAACATATAGAATTAAAAGAGGTTCTTTGACTGCACCTCTTCACAGTAAGCGCAGTTTTAAGGACGTGAAAAACATGCTCATTGTAGCATAAAGCAAAACATTTTGTCGGCTTCATACCTTCAACAATTAACTGTCGAAAAGTACAGAAAGTATTTTCATCAGGAGAACTTAATTATTGACCCTGGAACTCATTGTAATTATGGTTGCAGTAAGTCGTAAATATTAGTTATTGAAGTATTGAAGACAAGCTCTGTAAAGCTTTGCTTTCATTTCGACATTAACAAACTGTTATTCTGGGAATCTTACAACAGGCTGAACAAAACAATGAATTACTGATTCGTGATTATACTCAGAGTTTCCTTTGTTTGACAGTGACAGTTGTCCTGATAGACCAAAGCATGAAATACCCAGACTGGTTCCGCTTTCTTGATCATCTTGTAACATCAGTACAGCTAAACAGAACTATTGCGTGTTCACAAAGAACAATGGTAGGAGGGGATTTGAAGTAAACCAAAACTGAAGAACAAGTTTCAAATAAACTCCAGTTGAGAACTGGTGCCACAGCACTGAAAAAGAATTCCTGAATAGCAGCAGCTCTGTGTTGTTTGTGATCTAGTCAGGTGTCATTTCTTATTCCACTTGTCAAAGCATCAGCTAAATATCCTTGACTTGTTTTGAAAGGGACATGTTGCCCTGGCAACTATACTGGGTTCCACGTTACACTGACCACACGTCTGAAGTAAAAGAGATCTCACTCTTTGTCTGTATCTGCAGAACTTTGCATGAACTTATTCACAGAACAATGACGACATGTTGGTTTTTAAGTCATTTTCTTCTTTGGTTTCATTTACTGAAAATGAAAACTAAAGGTGGTGAGTTCAGTTTCATTTCATTGAATCACAATAACCCTGCTACACAGCTTTTATAATGTATGTGCTCAAAACAATCATTGGATGTAATGATGAGATTCCAGTTTCACATCATTCCACATTAAAAGCAACAGGCACATAAAAAGTCAACTATGAATACGGGTGATGGTGCAACAGAGGTGCTCACAAATGTGTAAAATCACTTCAAGTGGTATCAAGGTGTTTGCAGAAGAGAACAAGTGCATTTACAATTATAGGCTACAAGCAAAATGAATAATTATAAGTATTTATAAGAAAGAACCAACAGCTGGAAAAATGAGTCATAGCAACAAACAAAAGGCTTTGTGTGTTGACGTCTTGCGTTTTTGAAAGAAAGCGTTTTCCACATTTTCGTGCTACAAAAACAGGAACACGCCCAGTCCTGGAGACTTCATGCATAATTTATGCATCACCTGAACAGTATATAAGCTGCAGCAATACAGAGCAGGTGAACAGAACCACAGCATCAACATCTCAGAAAACTACTCAGCATTTCTCACCTGTTCATCATGATGAAGCTGATTGTTTCTCTGGCTCCTTTAACTGTCACCAGAACTGATGACCCAGTAATAATCCTTAATTGAGGAATAGCCAATGTTTTATTTTTACAAAGCACAAAAGTTGTAATTTCTTATAAGCATATAACCAGATAAAATCTAGTATATGATTCCCTAGAAACAACAGCTGCTGGACAAGTCTACTGCAGCAACAACAGCCATTGTTTTCCAAGACCTTCATAAACTACAACCACGTCCCAGCAACAACAGCTGCTGCTGTTAGTAGTTAAAATAAGCAGCGACATGTTCTGACGGTGCCAAATCAAGATAAAATGGCTAAAACCACACTCAGCTGAAGATGCAGTAGAATTTAATGATCAAATTTAAAATAAAAGGAAAAAGAATGAATTTGTTTTTCTTCATGTATGTGTGGGTTCCTCAGAGTTCTCTGGTAAATGGTTGTATCTCTTTGTGTGACCGTGTGGTGGACTGTCCAGGGTTTACTCCAACTTCTGTCCAGTG
>NC_090208.1:1000000-1112500 GCF_033026475.1 Channa argus
TCCTCTGTCTACAGATCCTCCTCCAACCTCTGATCCTCACACCACCACATCATCTACAAACTCTGCTGCTCCACCTCCTGGTTCAGTTGTTGTCCTTCCTCTCTCTGTGTCTGTCATCAGTCTCTTCCTCCATCTGGTGATCGTCTGTCTTTTTTACATCTAATCTGTTCTGTTCCTCTGATTCAGCAGTGAACACAGGAAACACAAGAAATAAAATAAATTTGGTCTCTTTCAAACATAAAATGTTAATATAACAAAATATTTTTATGTGTATCTTTCCAAATATTTGTAACGGTGTCGACACATGTACAGACATGCAGATTTTCAAAATAAAAGTTCCAGACAGATCTAAAGTCCTTGAAATTCAGATTGTTTGACTCATACATGATTTATTTATTTACTTATGTTTTTGAAGTGGCACTTGGCCTCTTCTGGTCAGGTGACACCATACTGCATTAATACATGAGCTGGTATCCAGAGAGTGAGCTGAATAAATGTAAAGCAGACCATGTCTTCACTCTGCTGACCTCAAAGGGGCAAAAATAGTCCACACCAGTACTTGTAAAGGAACCGATCCTCTGATATACGTCTTTGTATTTCTGAGCACACTCTTCTTATCTAAATCCTGTGAGAATGTACTTCCTACCTAGGTGTGCAGTTCATTCATCCATGTACAAGATAGCTGGGTGATCCTTAACCCTCTGTCTTCCAAATATGGATCTATCTTCATTCTTGTGAGCTTTTCCTTCTTGCAGAGCTTTAATTTCCTCAATAATTCTGCTTTTGACAAAGGCAAATTAACTCAGCTTTGAAATGTCTTCAGCTGTGAATCTCTGCCTGTGCCTGAGCACTTGTCCCTCAAGTGAAGAAGGGTTCAGCTGACATACTATCGCACTGTAAACCTCTGGCAGAAACTCCTTACTTTTCTGCCTCAAGCTTAGCGGTATCTCTTTGGGATGTAGGAGTCAAGTTGTTGGGGGTTCAGCTCTGACTCTTACAGCTTTGCACCTTAGTAATAACAATTGCGTTTACTTTACTATTACAATCTAACTTCCTGTGTAATTTGCTGCAGATGTTTCCAGACGTTTGAAGACATTGATTTCATTCAGAAAACATAAGGTTGGATTTAAGAACTAAAAAAAACAAAACAAGGTACTTCATGGTACTTTATGTAATCTAGTATTACTAAGTAAATACAAGTGTTGTAATGTTTCTTTTATCATTAACAGCGTCTCTCAACATGTACTTTTGTCTTCTCATAGCTGAAAAACACATTCTGTCTCCCAGGATTCAATGTGATCATTGGGATTTACCCTTCGATTGCAACACTACCGATGCTGTACCTTTATCACAGTTACATCAGAGGTGACATTTCCAGTTTCTCAACATTCCCGATGAAAATCAAAAAGCAGACAGTGAGGTTGTGATAAGTACAGGTTTAAATTTATGCAATATGTCAAGTACTGGCTCTGTAAGACTTTGACTTCACCTACTTCACATACTTGAATAAAACATTCTCTCTTCTGGAATTAAATTTGATTGTTCTTCTGTGAATCACTGCTGGTGAAACAGGTTGAACAAAACAAGGAATCTTGATCTGGCAGTGCCACAGACATATTTGCTATCACAGCACAGAGTGTGTTTCCATCCTTTGTCCTCTGTGCTCTTTACCATGAACAATGTGTTTTCCCTTCAGTGGTTCTGTGGTGTAAGAATAATAATAAAAAAAGACTAATCTTTAAGTTTATCTTCAAAGTTGCTATTTAGTGAAAATACATTTCCATCTCGGAGTTGAGATGTGAGATGTTTCCTAGGGGCGGCTAAATGTACGGCCTTTCCATGGGCTAGAGAGCCACCGTACAGCCAGGTCGTTGGGTCACTGAATGTGTTGCTGTTTTCCCTGCAAAGCACAGCAACATAATGTTTCTCCTTATGAGCTTACGTTAGCATCTCAACAAGACTGCTCAATGGTTTTTGGGTGGTCTACAGATATTACACTGACTAATCTAAAACTCCTATGAAATTTTCACCGGGACTACATTTGATAATCTCTTACTAAAAGAACAGCAAATTTTGTTTTAAAATATTTAAAAAACTGGTCTCTGTGGTCCACAGCCATTTAATTGTTAACAGCAGGAAGTTTTCAAATAGTCAAACACCACAGACATTTCAATTAAATGTTGACTTTTCACATTAAATTCACTAACCACTTTTGTCTCCTAAACAACTACTGTTCCAAAAGCAACAGCTGCCCCAACAGCAACCAGGGTCCCAACAACTGCTGCCAGAAAAACAACTGCTGTCCCAACAACTGCTGAGAGAAAAACAACTGCTGTCCCAACAACTGCTGCCAGAAAAACAACCGCTGTCCCAACAACTGCTGAGAGAAAAACAACCGCTGTCCCTACAACTACTGCCAGAAAAACAACTGCTGTCCCAACAACTGCTAAGAAAAAAACAACTGCTGTCCCAACAACTGCTGCCAGAAAAACAACCGCTGTCCACACAACCATCCATCTGTCATGATCTAATAGAAATAATACTTTTATGCTTCTACTGCAGTTTTTGCATGCTTGAATAAAACCTGTCCTCCTGAGGTAATAATGTTCTTCTGTGAGATCCTGCTTCTCATACACAAGCTCGTGATTCGTCTTCATTTTCTCTTTAAACCATCATCACCTCTTTGCACCAATTATTATAACATAACAAACGTTCAATGAATGCATTACTGTAATATTGTTGGGTATAGTCAACTATATTGTTTCACATCAACATGTAACATTTAAACTTGTAGCTTCCCAAGCAACAGTAATTCTATAGTGAACACTGTAACTTTGTGTTGTAGTTAATACTTCACATTAGAAAATCACATAAAAAATGCAACAATGTCATCAATTCTCTGGTTTGTCTTTTTTGCACATTTGTGTTTGCTGCTTTTGCTCTTATCAAGACAGTGTGATTGTCATGCTTTACAGACTAAACCAAAAATCTGCATGTTATTCACCACAGAGGGAATCTATGACTGAAACCATGTTTTAAATGGGATTTTATAATTGTACAAAAACAACTGTAAGCATGAAGTGAAAAAAATTACTTCTTTTTCATTATGGCAAGTTGGAGTACAGGGTGAAAGCTGCCACACCTACATAAGTTGTATACTTAAGACCAGAGGAGCACTTTGTGAGGACCAGCGTCTCTCAGTACATGTGTATCACATGTGTCCTGCCTCACTGTGGCTTCATGGTGTGTAGTACGCAGCACTAAAGAACTTGAGTACTAAAGAAATACTAGTATGTTCAGTAGGTCTAGTAGCTAGTACGAGTAGCTGGAGTTTTTCAGACATGATGATGATGATGATGCTTTTTATCTGTGAACAAAAGAAACCAGCCCATAAAACACCAGCGCCACTAAAACTGATGACAACTGGCAGCCAAACTACAAATGAGAAGCACAAGTTGAACTTAGTTGCAGACTATCATCTGCTCTTATTTTTACTTATCCAACAAATGTGTTCTCTCATGGAGGATTCATTTTGACACTTCTTACTCTGCAAGTCCTGAGACGGGTTGAACTATAGAAAGAATCTCAATCTGTCAGTCTGACAAATTTCAGGGGTTAATGTATTAACTTTTCACCTTTGGGGAGTTTCGGTGTGAGCGTGACACTGACGGTGAAACAGCTCTAAATGAGTTTTGAATGTAATAACATTTTTTAAAAGATCCTTACGTTAGTCTTGTTTCGTGGACTGGCTAAAAACCTCTTGATAAATGTCGAGGACATTGATGAGTTAAACACAGGCATCAACAATATGATGGTGTTTGAACACTGAAAACGGTAACGACAATCTGATACTCTGGTTTACTTTTGCATTTTCAGTCCTGACAAGCTGAAACACTGATCTCACTTCTGCAGTTTTTGGTGCTGCAGCACTAATCCACCACATGTAGTGTGTAGTCTCAGAGGCTGCTGGGACATGTGTCTGCAGGTGAAGCTACACACAAAATGAGGACACCAATTAGTGTTTGCCTTTTTTTTAGTAGTTTTCTTTGAACGATTCTTTCATTTAGATCTTTTTTTTTTCCAATGGAAAAATGAAACCGTAGGCACATTGTGAAAGTGACGAGTAAAATACTTTAACATGTCATTAGGCTTCAAGTGAACTTGTAACACAAAATTCAGAGTTATCTAGGCAGTAGAGGCCCAGACCACAATATTAGATACGGGTTGGTATGTGTGATTGAATGGTGACATCATCCCCTGTGAACAGAAAGTGAACTTAACACGTGAGTGATGACACATGATTTGGTGTAATGTAAGTCGGCTTTTTAGAGCCAGACGAGTTGTGCTGCCTTGTCTCCTCATTTCTGCTACAATCAGTATAGTGACTTTTATTCAGTGGAAACACACAGATGGACCATCAGCACAGCTGAACATAATTACTTAGAATTACTACAGCCGCACTGCGAGTTCTAACGTTAACCATTCATTGTGACAGTTCTTACTCTGTGAGTCACAGTTCCTGGGATAAATTGAAACTTAAAAAAATCTCAGTCTGTCAGTTTGAACCCAGGGACCTTGTTGCTGCCATTTTTCACAATGTATTTCATCTTTGACAGACAAGTTAAAGCCGAGGACTTAATGTGTTTACTCATCACCTTTATGGAGTTTCAGCATGAGCATGACACTTAAAACCATTCCTGAACAGGTTGGAAGGATGAGGTTCTGGTTTTACAACATTCCAGATGGGAACCCAAAGGCACATTGCAACAGAGGCTTCAAATGACCTTGTAACTCATTTACTAGTAACCAAAGTCAGAGTTTTTAGGTTAATTCCACAGCAAGGAATTTATTATTCAGTAAATATGAACATTTCCACCTTTTTGTAAACTAGAATAGATACAGCAGGAAGGAAATGCAGCTTCTGCAGGAGACGTGGATGCAAAGACAATACAATAACTCCATCAGCATTAAAATAAAACCTTACTGCTCCGCTGAGAAAATGGTGTCTTCCACTATATTTAACCTGCTGGGACTTGTGGATGAAATGTTGTTAGGGTGAATCAAATGACACATTTTCAGAAGGACACTGTTTTAACTTATCCAAGGAGGAAGTAGTAACACTGCAAAAGCCAGTTCCCCAAACACCACCACCACCAACAACAACAACGACCTTTGGCTGCAACACAAGCCCTTCCTCAACTACAACTGCTGGTTTGTCAACAAATTAATGGTGCAACAACTGCTGCTGCTGCTGCTCCAACAACTGCTGCTTTTAGTTGTTAAAATTTATTAGTTTTAATATTTTAAATAAAGATCAGCTAAACCACACTATGGTGATAATGAAGAAGTGATTAGATTTTTTTAATAATTAAGTAATCAAACATTTTCTCATATCTTAAAAGTGCTATAACTGTCTTATCTTATTGAATAAACAAGTGGTGGTGCATTGTTCTGACTTTCATCTAAGCCTACTTCCGCTCAATATATTGACATTTTCCAGTGTTTTATTCATGGTGGTTGTTAAATGTGTTGGTTTGATGGTGTCCTCAGCTTCAAAATTGTTGATAATAAATCCACGTTGAACTCAGAAGTAAGAGTTGTTTCTACCTTATTGCTTTCAAAATGCTTAATTGTTTAACATTTTGGTAAAAGAAGCAGTACGGTGCCAATCAGAGTCCCTGAATGTTATTTTAGCATCTGTTTTCATTTTGAAATGCTGTCCTTCAAAACCCTTCCTTTGCACTCAAAAGGCCCCTGATCAGACTCAGGTTGGTGGTAGTGGGGTTGTATGAGATACTTCTCCATTGTAGGCATATTACTTATAGTAGATGTCAAGTTCAATTGTGAACAGTGTGTTAGATGTTTTTGAGCTTATTTCCATATCTCCTGCTGGTTTCTAATGTGGTCACTTGATGTCATTGTTGCCAAGTTTCTAAAGTGTTTCTAATCCCACACGTATTGCTGCTGAACCATAGGGGTGTGTAGTATTGCTCATACGCTTTGCTTTCTTTTATGGTTGATTTTAAATATTAATAATATTGGCACATTGTTTTTGTTTGTATGACGGTTGTCTGTCCAGTACTAAGACGTGCTACACTCAGATCATTACTTTCCACACAGAACATATAGAATTAAAAGAGGTTCTTTGACTGCACCTCTTCACAGTAAGCGCAGTTTTAAGGACGTGAAAAACATGCTCATTGTAGCATAAAGCAAAACATTTTGTCGGCTTCATACCTTCAACAATTAACTGTCGAAAAGTACAGAAAGTATTTTCATCAGGAGAACTTAATTATTGACCCTGGAACTCATTGTAATTATGGTTGCAGTAAGTCGTAAATATTAGTTATTGAAGTATTGAAGACAAGCTCTGTAAAGCTTTGCTTTCATTTCGACATTAACAAACTGTTCTTCTGGGAATCTTACAACAGGTTGAACAAAACAATGAATTACTGATTCGTGATTATACTCAGAGTTTCCTTTGTTTGACAGTGACAGTTGTCCTGATGGACCAAAGCATGAAATACCCAGACTGGTTCCGCTTTCTTGATCATCTTGTAACATCAGTACAGCTAAACAGAACTACTGCGTGTTCACAAAGAACAATGGTAGGAAGGGATTTGAAATAAACCAAAACTGAAGAACAAGTTTCAAATAAACTCCAGTTAAGAACTGGTGCCACAGCACTGAAAAAGAATTCCTGAATAGCAGCAGCTCTGTGTTGTTTGTGATCTAGTCAGGTGTCATTTCTTATTCCACTTGTCTTTGTCCACTGTTTGAAAAAGCATCAGCTAAATATCCTTGACTTGTTTTGAAAGTGACATGTTGCCCTGGCAACTATACTGGGTTCCACGTTACACTGACCACACGTCTGAAGTAAAAGAGATCTCACTCTTTGTCTGTATCTGCAGAACTTTGCATGAACTTATTCACAGAACAATGACGACATATTGGTTTTTAAGTCATTTTCTTCTTTGGTTTCATTTACTGAAAATGAAAACTAAAGGTGGTGAGTTCAGTTTCATTTCATTGAATCACAATAACCCTTCTACACAGCTTTTATAATGTATGTGCTCAAAACAATCATTGGATGTAATGATGAGATTCCAGTTTCACATCATTCCACATTAAAAGCAACAGGCACATAAAAAGTCAACTATGAATACGGGTGATGGTGCAACAGAGGTGCTCACAAATGTGTAAAATCACTTCAAGTGGTATCAAGGTGTTTGCAGAAGAGAACAAGTGCATTTACAATTATAGGCTACAAGCAAAATGAATAATTATAAGTATTTATAAGAAAGAACCAACAACATTCCAGATGGGAACCCAAAGGCACATTGCAACAGAGGCTTCAAATGACCTTGTAACTCATTTACTAGTAACCAAAGTCAGAGTTTGAAGGTTAATTCCACAGCAAGGAATTTATTATTCAATAAATGTGAACATTTCCACCTTTTTGTAAACTAGAATAGATACAGCAGGAAGGAAATGCAGCTTCTGCAGGAGACGTGGATGCAAAGACAATACAATAACTCCATCAGCATTAAAATAAAACCTTACTGTTTTCCACTATATTTAACCTGCTGGGACTTGTGGATGAAATGTTGTTAGTGTGAATCAAATGACACATTTTCAGAAGGACACTGTTTTAACTTATCCAAGGAGGAAGTAATAAGTATTTTTACTGTGACATTTTAAGTCTGCTATGTTAAAAAGTGGGTGTGGTGGGTGTTGTCATTAAACATTTTTGGTGACAAAGGTGAGTGACAGCAACACGTCGATTCCTGGAGGTGTCATGTGTCGCTCCTGAATTTATCCAGCACCTGTACAGTATATAAAGTGCTGCAGCACAGAGCAGGTGAACTTACAGCATCAACATCCAAGATCATCACAATGAAGCTGCTTGTTTCTTTGACTCTCACCTGGATGCTGCTCTGTGCAGGTAACTCGACTTATTCTGACTATACACGTTCTACAGGTCTTACACAGACTGATTTAAAACCCTTAGGAAGTTTAAACTGAATAGTTCTTTAGAAAAATAACAGAATATTTATTTTACTACAGCAAATTATTACTTGTTAAAGTACAATACAAGACTTATTAGATTGTATCTGTGGTCTATAACCATTTTACCTGATGTCTCAAATCTTCTTTAAAAGCAGGAAGAATTTTAAATAATCAAACACCTCAGACATTTGAGTTCAATTCAAATTTTTGACATAATCAGAATCATTAACCACTTTGTTCCCCAAACAACAACAGCAGCACCAACAACAACAGCAGCACCAACAACAACAGCAGCTGCCAGAACAACAACAGCTGCCAGAACAACAGCAGCTGCCAGAACAACAACAGCTGCCAGAACAACAACAGCTGCCAGAACAACAACAGCTGCACTAAAACCAAGAACAACAACTACCCCAACTACTACTACTCCTTTGACAACAACTACTCCAACTACTACTACTCCTTTGACAACAACTACTCCAACTACTACTACTCCTTTGACAACAACTACCCCAACTACTACTACTCCTTTGACAACAACTACCCCAACTACTACTACTCCTTGGACATCAACTACCCCAACTACTACTACTCCTTTGACAACAACTACCCCTACTACTCCTTGGACAACAACTACTCCAACATCTACTGCTTCCACCACAACAACAAACTGCTCCCCCAACAACAACAACAACAAACTACCATCCCAAGAACAACAACAACTGTTTCTGCTCCAACAACAACAACTGCTGCTGCTCCAAGAACAACAACTGCTGCTGCAACAACAACAACTGCTGTTCCAACAACAACAATTGTTGCTCCAACAACAACAACAATAAAACAACTACTGCTCCCAGGACAGAAACAAATTGCTCTCCCAACATCAACAGCAACAAACTACCACCCCAACTACAACAACTGTTTCTGCTCCAACAACAACAAGTGCTGCTCCAACAATTGTTGCTTCATCAAAACAGCTGCTCTGACAACAACAATAAAAATGAAGATCAATACTTCCACTCTAAATAGTTTGTGTTAACACACATAGTCAGGAAAATCAGCATCCTTCCATCTTTTGTCATGATCTTGTAGAACTGTTATTCCTTTGCTTCTACTACATGTTTGAATAAAACGTCCTGTCTTCTTGGGGTAAATGATGATGTTCCTCTGTGAGTTTCTGCTGCTCAGAGACACATCAGCTCATGGTTTGTCTTGTAATCTCATAACTTCTCCGTGCACCTATTGCTAAAGCATAAACATTAGATTAAAGCATTAATGTGATTTTATTAGATATAGTCGAGGACAGTATTGCATTATTACAATTGCTGATGCATCATAATGTTACAACTTTTGGATTCACACTGTAACTTTCCAGGCAGAAACAGCAGTAATTCTGTAGTGAGAACACTGTTAGTGGGTTTTGCACTTACACTTGCACTTATGTGAAAAATGCAGCATCATCACTTCTTCTTCTGCTTGCATATGTGTATTTGCTGCTTTGGTTATTTTCAAGTTTATTTCAATCGTCACGGGTGTAAAATGTTGGTTTAAGAAAAGAATAAATCTGAATATGTCGCTTTAAACTCACAGACGTGGTGACTGTAGTTTCTCTGCTGCTTTACATAGTAAACAGTTAAAAATCCATATGAATCAGCATGTTACTAACTACAGAAGGAAACTTTGGCCTGGAGACATTGTGGTAGTAATAGTAGCAATAGTATAATATAGAATGTTCACAGTGGGATTTTGGTATTTGGTAGTAAACAGTTTGTTCCCAAAGCAAACCACAGGTTTCTACTTAGACCGACGTAACGAATTTCATCCAGCTGTTCACTACCTTCCTCCTCACGTCTTCACCAGCACCTGCATAGCTGTGAAACTACAATCATGAGACACACTGGTTAACAGTAGATTCTTTCTTATAGTAACAGTTGTCATGGTTGCTGGAATATTTTTAAGCTCCAAGTGTACTTTTACCAGGCTTAGTCACACAATCTATTTGTTTTGATCAACAAGATGAGGCTACAGACACTTTAATGAAACCCCTATAAAGCTCAGAATGAAAGGAAAGAAACCTTTAGTTTAACTACAGATGTTGTATTTTATTTAGAAAATGCAAAAGCAAAAAATCAAACCATCAAAGTATTTGAGGTAATAAAATGAATACAACATCAGATGTATCATTTCTTGTCCTGTCTCAACTATCAGTCTACTCACGACCTCAGTGATGTTTGGCAAATAAGGCTGATTGAAGAGTAAGAAAATGATAATTGATGCATGATGCAGTTATCTGGTTGCTTTCTTTGCAATGGAATAACATCATCAGTCAGGCTCAAAGGTCTAACTGCCTTTGGCAGCCTCATCAGGTCAGACAGGTTGATATCCCCTGTTGGTCTCTGTGAACTTCTGGCTATCTGAAGCAGACTGACACAGTGTACCCATGTAGTCGAAGGATGCATGTCTAACAATCCAAAACCTAGAGCTCTTATACTCTTTTTCTACATTAGATAATGCTTATTTTACACTTGTACACTCCAAATGTTCACGTCCACCATGTGACCCTATTTATTTTTTCTCTGGAATTTACCCGGCGTGTTTCCAATTTGGATTTTCTCCACTTTAACTCCGCCTTCCTGCAGGTTCTTTACAGCTGAGGGATTTCTGAGCAGTAGCATTGGGCTTGGTGGACATATAAAGTTGCGTATCATCTGCATAGCAGTGGAAATAAATACTAATTCCCTGAAAATATGGCAAAGAGATTAAAAACAAAAGAGGGCCGACGACGGAGCCCAGTGGAAAATCACTATTGACAGGATCTGGCTGTGAATAACGTTTTTAGTCGTGCGATCAGAGAGGTACGAAGTAAACCAGGTGAGAGGAACACGACTAATGCCAATAGTTTTACGCGCTCCAACAAACTGTTATGTGAAATGGTGTTGAAAGCTGCACTCAAATCAAGCAGGACCAGAATGGTCAGCAGTCCATCAGCAGATCGTTAGTGAAATGATTCAAAGAGATTATTGTAGTTAAGTGCTGCAACTAGTTTTTCCCAAATTTTTCAAATTGGATGAAAGTTAAACTTTCATTTTAACTGTTTCTACATGTATCAAAATACATTTTCATTTTCAAATGGAGCTTTGATTCAACTTTGCCAAGTTTACACATTAATTGAACACATATAGGGCAAATCTCCTGTGAGCTCTTTTACTGTCATGATCATGATAAAAAACCTCCATCTTTCATTTCTTTTACTTCTTTGTGTCATTGTAGTGCTTTTAGTGACATTACATTGTAGTCCAGGTGTAAAAGGGTTACAAATGCACTTTGTTTATCATTATTATTTTCCATTTGTGTTGTGAATGTTATTCATACTTTTAAAATTCAACTTAGTATTTGTGTGTAATTGAGCCATGTCCTGTGTGACTAATGTAACTGTGGGGAAACTTTCCTTTTTTGTGCATGTAGGGGTCAGATGTGCAGGTCTTCTGCAGGTTTCTTTCTATTTTGTTATCATTTCTGTTGTTCATGTCCCGTCACCCAACTACATGTACGTCTTCACTCTGACCACTAGGTGGTACAAGTGGACTATTTCTGAAGGGGTTTTCATGCTTTAAACTGTGAAGTTATGTTCATGTTTCTAAAAATATGAATATTTGTTGTTAAAAGAAGAATGTTTCCTGGTGTATTGAGATGTATCTGATAATGTGTAGAGCTCTGAATATAAGGCTTATAAAATATTTGTTGTACATGTTTCCCTCACTGTGCTGCTGATGTGCAGGACAGACCAGAAGACGATTTCTGTGGTTGCTTTATTGTCTTCTGCAAAAGCAAATACATCGTGGGAAAATGTCCAGTCAACACCTGCTACACACAGTAACAATTAATATACTTATGTAAAACCTTTAAATACGTTTTTCCAACCACGTCATAAGATCAGGGCTTTTTTTAAAAATGTGTCCAAAAAACAAACAAACAAAACCAAAAAAACAGGACATGGCACAAGCAACACATTCTCATCCCAAGCAGTAGATTGTACGTACACTGATCGGGCCTCATGACCACGTGAGCAAACCAATACAGCAGCTCAGCCATGAGCTCTACTTTGACAAAGTTCTAATTTCTCAGTTTGTAAGTTGAAGGTGATAATTTGTACCACTTTTCTGGTCATTTGTACTGTTCGGGGTGTGTACTACTACTGTCTGATCACTGTAATTATAGTTCCAGTAAGCTTTCTTCAGAACATAAGCTGGATGTACTTGGCATTGTAGCACATTCTGTTGTGATCTACTTGAATTGTCATGTACTCGACAAACAAGTTCTCTTGTCTTGGGCCAGTAAACTTTTCTTATGAATGTGATTGTGAAGATGGGCCAGCTGCCACATCTGCTGCTACATGTTTTACCTTCCTCTTGTGTTGGGGTCACCACCGACCCGTTTTAACATTTTTAATGCATAAAAGCAGCACACACATTAAATGATTGCATCAAGGCTTTTTGCCTTTGTCAGCAAACAAAATCAAACTGAACCAAATCAATCTGACTAAATTCTTAAATACAGGTGCCACTTGTTGTTACTGTGATGACATACACTCACTGGCCACTTCATTAGGTACAACTGTACAATCTAATCCTGCCAGGAATTGTACTTTTTCAAGACTCTAACCTAAGTCAGTTTTTAAGATGAAACTGTCAGAAAGGTTGAGTGCATTAGATTAAGAGGTTCTCCACCATCCACTGTGACCTCAATGATAAACACTCAGTAGAATTAGCCCCTTTCTGACAGTTCCAACCTAAACACTGAGCAATTATAACCTTGAAAAAGTTGAAATTATGACAGAGCTGCTGAATTGGATTGAACTGTACAAGTGTACCTAATAAAGTGGCCTGTGAGCAATCTCAATTTTTGTCCCTACTTTCAGTTGAGTTTGTTTTAGTTTGACTTTAATTCAAGAGCAGCAGCTGCATTTGTTCCAGACTTTAAAGTAAACAAATTATTACTTGTTAAAGTACAATACAAGACTTATTCGATTGTATCTGTGGTCTATAACCATTTTACCTGATGTCTCAAATCTTCTTTAAAAGCAGGAAGAATTTTAAATAATCAAACACCTCAGACATTTGATTTAAATTCTAATTTTTGACATAATCAGAATCATTAACCACTTTGTTCCCCAACAACAACAACTGCTGTTCCAACAACAACAACCATTATAATGAAGATGAATACTTCCACTCTAAATAGTTTGTGTTAACACACATAGATACTCAGGAAAATCAGCCTCCTTCCATCTTCCGTCATGATCTTTCAGAACTGTTACTCCTTTGCTTCTACTGTAGTTTTCACATGCTTGAATAAAACATCTTGTCTTCATGGAGTAAATGATGTTGTTCTTCTGTGAGTTCCTGCTGCTCAGAGACACATCAGCTCATGGTTTCTCTCAGTGCACCTATTACTATAACGAAAACATAATGTGATATTGTTGGAAATAGTCGAGTACATTATTGCGTTAAAACACTTGCATCAGCTGCATCATGATGTAACAACATTCACACTTGCAGCTTCCCAGGCAGAAACCGCAGTTATGTTAAAGTGTGAAGACTGTTAGACTCTGGGGTAACTTTACTTTCCACTTCTTTAGTAAATACTGGTGTGCTAAATGCAACCAGCCCTGTTGTGGACAGATACAACTTTACTGCAAGTATCTCTGAACGTAACCAGTTTCTTGTGCATTTGACAGATTAAATGAGGCTAATTATTGCTAGTGGTTGGCTAATAATAATAATCTGAACTAGAACTTGATACTATATTCAGGCGCCATTGGCTGCAAGTATTTATTAGGTCAAATTATGCTGAACACTGAAGACATATGTCATCCCAAAGCAACAAACATGAAATTTAAAAAAGAAAAATGGGTCATTTTGTGTTTTTGGTTTCCCTATTTATTTTACTAAAAATCAGCAAACAAACCTGATCATTTTAACTGATCACACAGACTGGTCAACTGGTGTACTAATACTAATACTGTGAATGTATTCAGAGGGGCTCCATGTCAGCAGGGAAGGCAAGCAACTGGTTGGGTCCCAGACCAGTAGGGGGCCCCCAAGGGCTGACCAAAGTTAAACTCTGTACAGCCCTGGCTGTGTGCAAAGCTTGCAACAAGAACAAGGACGACCAGCTGAGGAAAAGGAAGACGAGTTATAATTCTGGGAGCGAAAAAGGAAGAAGAGGAGAAAAAAGCAAGATAGTGGTAAGTGGAGCAATGGAGGTCAAAGATCAACGGCTTTCAGCTTTCCCTTCAGGGGTCAGCACAGCTAGTTTGGGTAGTACATGTACATAAATGCCATTAAACTTCTCTTTGAATTCCCCACATCAAAATATCTCTACTTGTAGCTGAA
Organism: Channa argus; assembly: GCF_033026475.1. NCBI lineage: Eukaryota > Metazoa > Chordata > Actinopteri > Anabantiformes > Channidae > Channa > Channa argus. Next base: position 1,014,406 of record NC_090208.1, read on the forward strand.
AAATTCCTCCAGATGACATCACTTGAACTCCTTATTATAAAAAGATGTCCTCTGGGTGATGTCATTTGGAGGAGTTCTCAGCTAGAAACAGAAATATTTTAATATAGAAAAGTCAGAGTGAAGTTAATATTTACATTCTAAACTAAAGCCTTAGAAAGCAAGTTGAAAATTGGGAAGTTGCTCTTTAAGTTTTGAAAAATGCCCTTGTCATAGTGTACAAAGGATGTACAGAGGATGTACAGAGGATGTACAGAGGATGTACAGAGGATGTAGAGGATGTACAGAGGATGTAGAGAGGATGTACAGAGGATGTAGAGAGGATGTACAGAGGATGGGTGAATGTAGAAAAAAAGCACTGTGGTGCTTCACAGTTGATTTAGCACCAGGGTGGGTCAGGTGAGCACCTTGCATGGTGGCCACCACCATCGGTGTGTATGGATAAATGGAATCAACATTGTAAAGTGCTTTGGATAAAAGCACCATTTAAGTGGCCATTTCTTTACCATTTACCCCCAATTTACAACAAAATTCAAATAGAATAGATAGAATAGGCTTTATTGTCATTGCCCATAAACTGTGGGTGATCTTCTCCAACAGTGCAGTAAAATATAATACAGTAGTAAAATAAACAGTTACATAATAATAAAGAATCCCAGGTAAGCAAGGTGAGACCTTACAGATTCACAGAACAGATCCAATAAATGCCCCTTAAACAGCACCTGGCAACAGTGGACAGGAAAAACTCTGTAAAGAAGTAAACCTCCAACAAGACCAGGCTCAGGGTTCTTTTCTACGCCTGACTGTGCTGCCTGCTGCAGGTGAGCTGACCTCTGACCTTTAGTGCTCTTTCTGTATGGACTGATTGTTCCTATGAGTGAGTTGTACAGAGTGAACATTAGAACACATCAACAGCTGCTGATCAAACTGAAGCTAAAACTGAACTTCCTGCACATTTCTACATTTCTGTTAACAGTGAAACAATCAGCAACTCTGGACCAAATCAGTGAAAAACAAACACAACGGGGGAGAACAATCCCCTAGGAAGTGAGTACTGAGCGCTTCTCACACACCTGGTGTGTGAGCTGCACAGTATAACCAAGTCCAACAGGTCAAGCAGAAGAACCAAACCCAGGAACCCAGGTGGGTACAGACAGAGAGAGAGCTTTGACAACTACAACACCATAAGGTGACATAAAGTGAGTGCAATAAATATTGTTAAAGGTTTTAAAAGTGTTAAAACAAATATGAAGCTGTTTTCAATCACACTCACATACGTAGATGTAATAACTGTCTAAGATCATCAGTGTTTGACAGTATAAGTAGTAAGATCACACAACCAAGAGCTGTAGATGCTGAGAAATGATATATTTTGACATAGTGTTATTTAAAAAAAAGCTTTTCTCTTACACCCATTTCCCCTCAGTGTGAAGCTAAATTTAATTCTGACTCCTCCCATCTGATGACAACTACAACTAAACACAGTCCAACCTCTAGATTAGTTTGGATCTGGTTTTCAAACTGTCACTGTCCATCTCATCTTTGGAGAGTCCTGCAGATTTCAGAAGAGAATAGTCCAAATCCTGTAGAGGACAAAACCTTAGTGAAGTGTGAAAGAGGAAGAGCCAGTCAGACCCAGGATCAGTGCTGACGGGTTTCACTTCAGTCCAGACAACATGACGATTCAATCTACTTTTAAATTTCTGGGTGAGTCAAAGCCATCGATCATCCATAATGAATCTGTGTTGTTCAGGTGTCAGGTGTGTGAAGAGAACAGCTCTGTATCTGACAGCTTTAGTACCTAATGAACTAATACATGCTGATGGATGAAGCAGCAGTCAGTAGGATTTCCTGATCCAGACTGTTCTTGATCTGATACTTAAATTATTGATAGGAATTAAAGAAAAACTGTGATCCTGTCTCTGCTATAGCTAATGACACATTTGTCATTTGAATCACTACATTCAGCATCACTCTGGTTATGTTCTTCCTCGTGTGGTCACTGCTGTTCCATCTCACCTGCACATCTTGCTGATACAAAGATACAGAGTGACACAGTGAACCACGAGGCCTCCAGAAAGTTTTCTTCTTTGGTAAATGCAATGCGCTGCCTTTTTATAGTATCACTGATCTTCGACCTTAGTTTCGATTCATTACTGCAAATGCTTCTTTGAACATTTGCTGTTTTCAACACAAATGTGAAATGAGTTGATAATTATTTTCTCCTTTTGAAAAGTTCTATGTATCTGGTCTGTAGCCTTTACATTTAAAATCAGGTTTTCTCCTTCAGTCTGTATGTGAATTTAACTTCTTCTATCTATATCACAGGCGTAACAGTTCTGGCTTTTGTGGTTGTCCTGGTTCTGTTTCTGGTTGGACTTGTGCAGCTGTTGAGGAATAGAACAGGTATGAAAAGTGAACTGCTCAGTGAGTCTTGTCCAGTCCTCACGTCTGTACTGGAACTACAACTTTGACCGAGTCTGTTGGAAGATAAAGTCTACAATGACATTTTCATATCAACCATTTTTTTCAGGTTCATGTTGGACATCAACCCACTGCCTCTACTGTAAGTGATGTTGTTACTTTACATTTCTAAGTTTGATTATTTTCTCTGATCATTTTCTGACAAGACAGAAAGTTTGTAGTTTTCACATTATTTTTTTTCTCTTTACACTGTTGGAGACGTACAAAAAGGTTATTCTTCAGGACTCAGGCCCAGATACAGTAGCATCCATACCTGCTGTGTGCCTGATACCCACTGAGCTGTAAAGCACTTCATATTGCACTAGCCTGAACAAAAAGTGCTATATACAGTTTGAATCATTGGTTGGTTGATGTTTCTGAAAGTAGTGTCACATAAATCCACTACTTAAATTAGATAAAAACCACAGTGACGAAATATTTTAGGAAATAACTGAGTTATCAATCTACATATGTATTTCTGAGAATACAGAACACTAAACTGCTTCAGATCTTCAAGCTAAATATAACACACACCAAAAAATGTTGAACATAAACAGATTGAAAGTGCATATGGCAGGTTACCAGCAGCTGTTCATGTAGAAACATTAGTCTGCTGGTGGTGGTAGCAGCTTAGTAATCACAGAGCATTCTCACCTTTGACTAACAAAGGCTCATAAATTAGTTTGGTTTCAATGAGGGGACAGTTTGGCCTGAGTGTCAGTGGAAGATTGGTCCCTTGTCTTCAGCCCTAAATTTGTAAAGACCTGAAGTTTACCTGCACCAAGCAGGGACATCGTAGGACAACTTAGTTTTATCTTTATCCCAATTCCTCTGTCTTTTCACTTCCTAATACTAATTCTATTTTCCTCCTCACAGATAGCCCCTCCCCCCAAACGTGCACTTTCACCTAAACCACTTCCACCTCTACCTCTTTTTTCTCCTGCTTTATGTCAGTCATCAGTCAACCTTGCTGATTTCATCCTGCTAACTTATTCAAACTGTGCATCACTCTCCTCATTTCCAACTCTTACCAAGGACGACTCATCCACCCTCGTCCTCTCTAACCATCCTGCCACCTGTCCTCTGCATCCCATCCCCTCCACTCTCCTTAATGCAGTTGCACAGACACTAATCCCAGCTATTACACAAATCATTCGTACATCTCTAACAACAGGCACCTTCCCCACCTCATTTTTAATAATAATAATAATAATTCATTTTATTTATAAAGCACTTTACGTTTGTTTACAAATCTCAAAGTGCTACACAAGCAGATTATAAGCAAGAATAAAACATAAAAACATGTAAAGCATAGAAACATAAAAAACATAAAATAATATATAAAAAAGATAATGATCACTTTAAAATGCTTTACTAAACAAAAAAGTCTTTAACTGTTTTTTGAAACAGTCCACAGTCTGTGGTGCCCTCAGGTTCAGGTAGAGTGTTCCAGAGCCGTGAAGCAGCTGCTGAGAAGGCTCGATCCCCCATTGAGTGGAGTCTGTTGTGGAGGGGTAGAGGTGATAAGTGTTGGTAGAACGAAGGTGTCTTGTTGTAGATTGCAATGTGAGGAGTTCATTAAGATACTGTGGGGCATTTCCATGGATGCTCTGGTGGGTAAGTAGACAGAGTTTGAATTCAATGCAAAGGTGGATGGGGAGTTAGTGAAGTGTCTGGAGAACAGCAGTGATGTGCTCATATTTCGCACCCTCATAAGGATCCTGGTAGCATTGTTTTGAACATATTGGAGCTTTTGAAGGCTCCTGCCAGAGATCCCAATGAGAAGTGCATTGCAGTAGTCCAGCCTGGAGGAGACAAAGGCCTAGACCAGCCTTTCAGCGTCACAGAGGGACAGAGAGGGGCGGAGTTTGGCTGTTTCTGAGATGAAAAAATGCAATTTTGCAGAGGTGTTGGACATGTGTTTCAAATGACAGGTGAGGGTCAAACTTGACCCCCCAGGTTGTTAACAGAGTTGAAGAGGGTAATGGTGCGACCACAAAAAGAGATACAGTTAATGGGGGAGGAATGAAGCTGGTGGGTGGTACCAACTAGAAGGGCTTTGGTTTTTATGCTGTTCAGCTGAAGGAAGTTCTCTGTCATCCACGCCTTGATGTCCTCCAGGCAACAGGTGAGAGTTGATGGAAGTGTCGGTGGGGTCGGGCTCAGTCTCACGTACAGCTGAGTATCATCAGCATAGCAGTGGAAGGAGATTCCATGCTTGCCAATGACGTGGCCCAGTGGGAACATATAGACGTTGAAAAGGGTCGGTCGAACCAACCCCTGTGGCTCCCCACAGGTGACTGAGATTTGGCATCCCCTATGGCCACATACTCATACTCTATTTGTGAGATAGGAACCAAACCACCCCAAAGCAGTGCCAGAAAATCCAACAATATGCTGCAGACGATGAAGGAGAATTTTGTGGTCAACTGTATCAAAAGCGGCAGTGAGATCCAGAAGAATGAGGAGAGATGGGAAGCTCTGGTCAGCAGCCATTAGGGGGTCGTTGGTGACCCTGACCAGGGCTGTCTCTGTACTGTGGGAGGGGCGGAAGCCAGATTGAAATTTTTCAAACAGATTGTGTTTTTTGAGTTGATACTGGAGCTGGACTGAGACAGCTTTTTCCACGACGTTTGACAGGAATGGAAGATTGGACGATAGTTTGCCATAACTTCAGGATCCAGGGAGGGTTTTTTAAAATGTGGTGTAATTATTGTGGTTTTCAGTGATGTTGGGACTGTGCCACACTGGAGAGAGTAATTAATTATGCTGGTGATGAGTTGGCTTATGTTTGAGACATTAGCTTTTACCAAGGGAGGAGGGAGAGGGTCCAGGGTGCACGTTGAGGGTTTCATTCTCTGTATGATAACTTCAACATCTTTCACTGTGGTGACTGAAAACTGTGACAGACAGCATTCTGGCCTTGAAGTGTGCAGGTCTGGGGGTTGGAGACAGACAGTGAGGAGCAGATGATGTTCTCAGTAGGGTATGTTATGGATAGTTAAGTTGGTTGAAACAAAGCAACGCTCAAGGGCCCGCCCAGCTGTTTTCATCTGTCGGAGATCCGTTGAAAACCACGGTGCAGATTTGGAAATAGTGACCACTTGTGATCTAACAGGAGCAGGGGCCTCAAGGATACTCTGGAGGCTGTTGTTATAATAGGCCACTAGTTCACTGACAGAGGAGAGTTGTGGGAAAATGGAGAGATTTTCGATGTCAGTATTTAAATCAGAGAGATTTAGGTTTTTCACATTGTGGGTTGGAAAATGATGTATATGAAGGGAAGTCCATTGAAATGATTTTGTGGTTCGAGACACCCAGGTCATATACTTGGCGGTTAGAAATGGGGTCATTACTTCATACTTCCACAACCTCGACTTAGTCATTACTGACTAAGTAATGACTAAGTCGAGGTTGTGGCCCTATGAGTGGGGACCTCAACTTTCTGCTTCAGGTTTAAGCAGTCCAGCAGTTCTAAGAACTCAGCAGCAGAATGGTTAGAAGGTGTGTCCACATGGATGTTCAGGTCTCCGAGTATCAACACGTTGGGTGATGATGTGCAGAAAGTTGAAAGGAGTTCACACATTTCTCTGATGAAACCTGGGTGTTGCTTTGGTGGCTGGTAAATAATAAGTATGAAAATAGAGAGTGGATGTTTACACAGAGGAGGGAGGCATGACAGTTTCAAATCTTTATGGTGGATTATGATTAGACCCCCAATGCGACCAGTGGTGGGGGCTTTTTTAAGGTAGGTATATCCAGGGGGCAGGACTCTTTCAAAACTGTGTAGGCCTCAGGTTTATGCCAGGTCTCAGTCAGACAGATGATATCAGTCTCATTCTCCAGAATGTGATTAAGGATAAGGTTTTATTTGATAGGGAAAAAGTTTAGTGTTTAGTTTAGTATTCCTTGTAGTCAGTGGACAAAGAACTCTGGAGTCCACTCCGGGAATCCAGTTTCGCCTGGTCTGTGGCTTAGCAGTGTTTTCAATCTCCATGGTGACGTGTTCGGATGACGTAATCAAGCAGCCACGGAGCGAGATTCTGACCACAGTAATGGAATGGAGCTCCTGGTCCTGTTGTAAACGAACCCCCGGGTGGATCCTCTATGGACGTAGTGGGGTTGACAGAGGAGTCCCTGTTGTTCAATGACTCCAATGTCCGATGGGAGGCCTTGGTTGTTGAGCTCCAGCAGCTGCGATGTTGAATACTGGAGCATGATGCCAGGTGGATTTGGTATGGTCCCCGTGCAAAGAGGTAACTGTCCATGTGCAGACGACAGGGTCGCCGCAGCGCACGCTGAGGGAGACCACGACAGCAGGTCCACCACCAACAGCCCCTAAACCAGAGCCGACACCCAGGAAAACCCACAGCAGAGCATGCGGGCAGTGTCGATGGAGGCAGATGTTAGCTTGTAGTGGCTAATGCTAGCCGCAGGCGAACACTGGCAGAGCAAACTTGTGTGGCTAGCAACCAGCTACAGAGGCAACAGTCCAGCAACAGCAGGTAGAACTGATCAAAAAACGATGTCAAACCCAAAACGGCAAGTCGACAGCTGCAAAATGTTAAAGTTCAAAATAATGTTGAGAGTGTGGAAGCACCTCACTGTTCTTAAGGTCAACCTTGCTTGAGTCTCCTTAACTCAAGTGCTTCTGTGGTAACAATTGACCGGTTATGACTTTCATCTCTTAATATGTCCTTTAACAGAGAAAACCTCTCTGTTATATATTAACTGTCTTTTAGACTCTTCAATTTCACCTCAGGTTACTATCACTCAGGCTCTATTTCATCTGGTAGTTTCCTTCCCTGAATTTTAAAATCATTCCTAAAATTCTGTTTAGTTGTCTACCAACCAGTGGATATAGGGAGGAAACACTTATTCACTCTTGGGTTCTCGACATCCTTAACCTTTGTGCCCCCTCTTGGGGCTTATAATCTTAACCTCTTCTTCTGTTTGAGATTATACCATTTTTGACATTTTTTTATTGAACAAAAACATCAGTAACTAAAAAGCATCTCTGCAGCTGCGGTTAAAAGTACTGACTTCAGTAGAGTTTCTCTCTAGCAAGAGGAACTACTAAGACAAACTTTCTAAGCAAAAACACTGTCCTCTCATCATCCCTCTCTCTGTCTTCTCTCTCTACTCCCTTCTACTAGCTTCTCCTTACTCCCATTGCCACTCACTGGCAAATTCTCTTCATCTTTTATAGTTTTTTACCATGCTGTCTGCACCATTTTTACACTTAATGTGTCACTACTTGACCTGGTGATGTTGAGCAAGCGCTGTGCCTCAAGTTTGAACTTTAGCAAAGTGACTTCCTGTTCATCTTACATCAGGTCATGTTAAAAGCTTGCAATGGTTCAATCATTGTTCATACAGCACAAGCATAAAGATTTTTCCGTTCCTTCAACAAGAGAAACTACACAATCAAGCAACTTTCAAACAAACTGATATAGCGCAGAGAAGCGGCGAACAGTCAAAGCCGGCGTCCTCTCCCCAACAGTCCAATTAAGCACATTTAAACAGGGCCAGATTAACCCACTGCGTAAGATCCTATTCTGGTCTTCTTAGTTGTTTAGAATCACAGACCTGTCTCCCTTTTTCCATTTCTGGCCAAATGAGCAGTCTTTGATTACATTTGTAAGAGTGGTCATTGTGCAAAATCTGCAACTCCTGATCCTACTCAATCTATCTGCAGCCTTTGACACGGTGAACCAGCAGTGGTTAAGACCCTTAAATGAGCACATTTGATCACATTTTCTTTCTCCAGTCCTGTTTTAAGAGTGAGCCTATTTAGTGAACCAGAAGTGCTGTGCCACAGGGCTCAGATCTTGGTCCTCTTCTTTTTTCCATCTATACTACATCCCTGGATTCTATGATCCACTCGTATGACTTTTCCTGTCATTGCTATGCTGATGACACACAGCTCTTCCTTTCCTTTGACTCCACTGTCTCCTCACACATTTCTGACATCTCTGCTTGGATGAGAGAAAGAAATTTTCAGCTCAACCTCTCAAAGACAGAAGCTCTAGTCTTCTCAGCCAGACCTTCGACACAACACAACATCAGCATTGCGAGAAATCTGGGGGGCACCACTCATAATCAACTATTCTTCTTCATCTCTCAGGCCGCATATTTACACTCAACAACATCAGAAAGACCTTTCTGAACATATAACCCAACACCTTGTACAGGCGCTGGTCACCTCTCATGTCGACTATTGTCATGCCCTGCTGACTGGGCTTTCAGGAGCACAGTCAGACCCTTCCAGATGATCTAAAATGCAGCAGCACAACTAAACAGCTGAATCTTTGTGTTCACAGCTGTGTTTACTGTAATTTAAAGATGGCCATGTTTAGTTTTAGGCAGAAACACACATTGATGTTTGATAAGCTGTTTTCTTCAGTTACAGGTCTGGTTCTGCTGACTTTTGTAGGTAAGATGATGGGAACGTTTGTCCTTAAATTTATGTCTAACCTGTCCTCACTCAATGGGACCGCTGACCTTTACTTTCCTACTATTGCAGGATTGGTAGTTATACAGTATGGACTGGCTGTTTCTAATGGTAAGCTGATGGAAATGAGTTATTAAAGGAGTCCAGGACAAGAATGGAGAAAAGATTTCTGCCTCCTAGTTATTAAAAACCATCTTATTTATATTAACCATCTGGAGTCAATGGACGCGCTGGCATGTCCGAATCTCACGTTCTCTTTAAGATGATATCTCATGAAGACACTGCATATGCTTGATATTTTTTGCGATGTCCAAGTCTATGGCAGTTTTTGAATGTTGTTGATAGGCCAAGTAAAACCAGAGTTATGACAAATGGTTCATGTGTGTTCAATTGCACAAATTAAGACGCATCCAGTGATGCTTTGAATATTCTCACCTTTTTTCCCCCCACGGTAAATCTGCTGACGTCAAACTCAGCAAAAACATTTCTGTGGTTTTAAATTTCCTGTCACAGAGGAGAGGTTGTGCTAATACAATGACACCAACTATTGGCGAGGTGAAATATGAAGGTGAAATCACAAGTATTTAAAAATGAGCAGATATACCCTGGACTCCAGAGACTTAAAACATACTAAAAGACTTTTGGCTGCTTAGTTTTTGATTCTTCACTCCTCACATTTTGTTAGAGGGACTGAGATGTTAGTTAAGGCAACAAGACATTAGAGGGTGAACGATGTTTCTTTATGAAGAATCTCTGTTCTTATGCAGCAGTTCCTCAACTCCAGAAATGGTTTAAGTAACTGAACCTGTCACTTTTCTCTTCCTGTTATACAGTAGCAACAAGATATTATGGACGTCCTCCTCCTGGTGAGTTTATAATCAGACTGTTCTGCCACCTCGTGGCCTTCTGTCCATACTGCATCTCTACTGGTCTGATGATGTCCATCTGCTGGAGCAGGAGGACAGGTACTACAAAACACCCACAGCAACCAAAAGACAGATATTACATATATAGTTAATACCAGGCCTGTAAGTAACACGATGTCCTATTATGTTATGACTAGAACATCAGAAAGACACTGTTAAGTCTGATTTCAGCCCTGATCTGGTTTTTCCCAGCTGGTTTTCAAAGTTCAGCCTCAGGTTGTCGATGAATTTCTGGCCTGTCAGAAAGTTAGTCCGCTGTCTTGAACAGTTGCACGGTTTGATGCTTTGCATGTTTTCATCCCTGTAAAATATCATTTAGTCTGGAATCAAACTGACAACATGTTGTTAGTGACAAGGTTTCATGGCAGTGAATCATGTAACACAGACACACAGACAAACACAGACATTCATGGAGCCACAGTTGGACCTTACGCCTCTGCTTCTTAACTCCACCCACAGGAAACAGAGCAGCTGTCTCCATGGAGATGACTCCACCTGTCGAAGAAATGGACTATGATGACATCACTGCCGATGTCACCACAGAGCATGACCTCACAGCTGCACACTGACTTTATCCCTTCTTCACATTTTAATCCAGCTCAGACTAATCTAATAATCAGTCATTGCAATAGTTCCTCAAGCTTAGAAGTCAAATATTCTCGGACTTAAGCTTCTTCTTTGTAAGTGTTTGCTGCTTTCTTTGTTTTAGCTCTCAATAAACTGCATGTGTGAGTTTTGGAAAGTTAGTTGATCAGAAACATAAGGTGTTTGATTTACAGTAAGATCAAATAGCTCTTTGGCAAATAACTATTTTAAGTAGGAATGAGGTCAAATCATCTGTAAATGTCAAAGTGCAAAACAGAAAACTGTCACATAATATCTGTAGAGCTTTGTCTGTTTTTACTTTCTGACAGACTCTTATTGAAAAATAAAACTCGGCTCAGGTCAGGTCATGGTCTCCATGTTTTTTTTAATGGCTCTAAGATCCTTCATGTTCTCAGTAAAAACTGTCTGTGTGGTTTTCTGAAAATCGTAAAAATACATTTAATTCTGACTCTTCCCATTTGATGGAAGCTTCAACTAGCTACAGTCCAGGAACCAGGAACTGATCCAGACCACAGTCAGACCTGGTCCAGGCTTTTACTGCATGAACGTAGTAACTGTTTTAAATTAGAAGTGGTACTTCTACTTGTAGTGAGGTACTTCTGTGACCTGTGTTCAGTTCCCTTTGTGTCTGTGGTGCAGTCTGGACTGATTGTTTTTGAAGATGAGGTGATGGAAGTTATGATTGTGTTAATAAAGACAAAACACGAATGTGAATAAATTAAAAGGAGCAAAACAGATTCAGATGAGAACCAGCTCGTGACTCCCCATGTTTGCATGTGTAAGAAAATTGATGGAAATTTCAGCTGCCAAATCTGCACTCCCCCCTCTGTCTCTCATTCTTAGTCTTGCTCTCTCTCCCAGCCCCAGTTTCTCCTTCTCCCTGTCCTGCTCTACTTCCTGTCTTGGACCTTTATTTTGTAGCCACTCTTCCCCGCTTCCTGTTGCTCATACTTTATCTCCCTCACTTTCGTCTCTCCTCACTACTCATCATCAGCCCTGCTTGCTTTCCCCTGTTCTCCTGTTCATTTAACTGTCACCTAGGTGACAGTCACTTCCTGCCAGATTGTCACCATTATCTCCTGTTTGGGACTTTGAACTGTCCTGCTTGGCCTGACACCTGCTTTTGGACTACTGACATCTAGTGGCCAAGATTTGCATGGCAAACAGACTCTAACATAAGTTCCATGTTCCACAGCACACTAATAATAGAGGTGTAGAGGCAAGTGATGTTGCAGTCATCCTAGACACTCGTCAGCGATGACACAGTTCAACTATACTTGGGTTTGATACACATTGTTCATGTTACTGATGAGGTTTCTGTTTTTTGAGAGAATGTCCCTGTCTTGGAAACGCTGGATGTTCTTGGCATCCTGCCACCTCCTGTCATAATCTGCTTGTATTTTTAGTCTCCTGACAAACATGTTCACTCTTCTAGGATTCATTGTGACAGTTCTTACTCTGTGAGTCACAGCTCCTGGGATAAATTGAACCTTAAAAAAAAATCTGTAAGTTTGAACCCAGGGACCTTGTTGCTGCCTTTTTTCCACAATGTATTTCATCTTTGACAGACAAGTTGAAGCCAAGGACTTAATGTGTTTACTCATCACCTTTATGGAGTTTGACACTGAGGATGAAGCAGCTGCCACACCTGCTGCTGCACATTGTAATGCCACATATGGACTTAGTACTTCAATGTTATTTCACGGAATAATTTAAGATTCACTTTGTTTCAGTTTCACTTTAATTTAATAAACTTTAGTTTAAGATAAAAGTGAACTTTGCATTTTTAGTGCTGACAACATGACCCACTGATCTCACTTCTGCATTTAATAAGATGTAAGTTGTCAGTAAGTTGTCAGCGTGACCAGCGTCTCACCCAGTGCCAGCTGGAAGAGGCTCCACTCCCCCATGACCCTGAACAGGATAAGTGGTGACAGATAACGGATGGAGGCAATTCACCACATGTAATCTATAGTTTACTGGCTGATGGGACATGGGTCTGCTCACTCTAACACCAGCAATTCAATTGAATTCAATTCAACTTTATTTATATAGCGCCAATTCACAACAAAGTCATCTCAGGGCACTTTACAGAATAAAGTCAAGACTATAAAGTTGTATAGAGAGATCCCAACAATTCCCCCTTGAACAAGCCATAGGCAACAGTGGAAACCTCCAGCAGAGGCAACAACAAAACATCGGGCAGATTGGTAGGACCAGTAGCTGGAAGACACACAGCTTCAAAGCCAGGGACACCTGCAATTAAAAATGAAAATGAAAAATATTATTTGAATTAGATTTCATTTATAAAACTCTGCTACAGAAGTTTTAAAATCTTTGTTGTTAAAACCATTCCTGAACAGGTTGGAAGGATGAGGTTCTGGTTTTACAACATTCCAAATGGGAACCCAAAGGCACATTGCAACAGAGGCTTCAAATGACCTTGTAACTCATTAACTAGTAAAAAATGTCAGAGTTTGAAGGTTAATTTCACAGCAAGGAATTTATTATTCAATAAATGTGAACATTTCCACCGTTTTGTAAACTAGAATAGATACAGCAGGAAGGAAATGCAGCTTCTGCAGGAGACGTGGATGCAAAGACAATACAATAACTCCATCAGCAATAAAATAAAACGTTACTGCTCCGCTGAGAAAATGGTGTCTTCCACTATATTTAACCTGCTGGGACTTGTGGATGAAATGTTGTTAGGGTGAATCAAATGACAGATTTTCAGAAGGACACTGTTTTAACTTATCCGAGGAGGAAGTAGTAACACTGCAAAAGCCAGTTTTACACAGTGACATGATCACTTTTAGCATTAAGAAAATGCAGGAACACACGAACACAAAAACAAACTAAGTGTAAAGGTTTGGTTGGATTCACGTCAGCGCGACAATAGATTTAAAATGATGCCCAATTATTAAAATGACAGCAGATGAAGACGTTTAGATTTAGTTAACAGAAGCACACAACTTGAAGATTTGTTGACCCTGTCCCTGAAGTATTTATACTGTATAATTTCATCATTTTGACTTTGCGAAACTTCAGTCTGCTACATCAAAAAATGGGTGTGAGTGTTTTTTGTTGACTTACAAAACTGAGCTGGAAGTTTCGCTTTCACAATTTATCCAGCACCTGTACAGTATGTAAAATGCTGCAGCACAGAGCAGGTGAACTTACAGCATCAACATCCAAGATCATCACAATGAAGCTGCTTGTTTCTTTGACTCTCACCTGGATGCTGCTCTGTGCAGGTAACTCGACTTATTCTGACTATACACGTTCTACAGGTCTTACACAGACTGATTTAAAACCCTTAGGAAGTTTAAACTGAATAGTTCTTTAGAAAAATAACAGAATATTTATTTTACTACAGCAAATTATTATTTGTTAAAGTACAATACAAGACTTATTAGATTGTATCTATGGTCTATAACCATTTTACCTGATGTGTCAAATCTTCTTTAAAAGCAGGAAGAATTTTAAATAATCTAACACCTCAGACGTTTGAGTTCAATTCAAATTTTGACATAATCAGAATCATTAACTACTTTGTTCACCAAACAACAACAGCAGCACCAACAACAACAGCAGCACCAAGAACAACAACAACAACTGTACCATCAACAACTGCTCCCCCAACACCAACAGCAATAAACTACCACCCCAACAACTGTTTCTGCTCCAACTACAACAAGTGCTGCTCCAACAATTGTTGCTTCAACAAACCAGCTGCTCTGACAACAACAATAAAAATGAAGATCAATACTTCCACTCTAAATAGTTTGTGTTAACACACATAGTCAGGAAAATCAGCATCCTTCCATCTTCTGTCATGATCTTGTAGAACTGTTATTCCTTTGCTTCTACTACATGTTTGAATAAAACGTCCTGTCTTCTTGGGGTAAATGATGATGTTCCTCTGTGAGTTTCTGCTGCTCAGAGACACATCAGCTCATGGTTTGTCTTGTAATCTCATTACTTCACCGTGCACCTATTGCTAAAGCATAAACATTAGATTAAAGCATTAATGTGATATTATTAGATATAGTCGAGTACAGTATTGCATTATTACAATTGCTGATGCATCGTAATGTTACAACTGTTGGAATCACACTATAACTTTCCAGGCAGAAACAGCAGTAATTCTGTAGTGTGAACACTGTTAGTTGGTTTTGCACTTACACTTGCACTTAAGTGAAAAATGCAACATCATCACTTGTAGCGTCCAGTCAGAAATTTGCAGCCTTACTGATGGTCTGATATTACTTTACTTTCTTTATCCTTTTCCTCAAACCAATGTAAGAGCTATACAAAGTAAACATAGACAAAACAATAAATTCAAACCATATTAGACCGTTAATACGTCGTATAGCAGTTTTACTTTAAGCTAACATTAAGACAATTTAGCAGCTTAATCAACACAAAATTCAAATGTCTTGCAAATTTATATAAATCATTAAACCAACCTTGTTACCACTTTCAACTGGAGCTAAACACAAAAAGACACTGTCCGTATCCGTCTTCTTAATGTCTTTAGTCTTGTTTTATTTCTCTGTCTGTTACCATTAACCGTCTTCTACCGTTGTTTAACATAAAACACGAATGATTTTTACTAATAAAACAGACCTTTGTAATATAGTCAGCAACAAGAATAATTTACTGTACCATGTTTAAGCAGACCCTAATAACAGAACTAGCTTATGAACTGAACGTTCCTCCACGGATACTTTGCTGGGTTGTAGCCCTTTTTTAGTCAGATTTTTATTTCCTAGAACAATCTTGACTCTCCTGACTAGTCCATCTTTATCTGTTACAGTCTCTGTAACTCTTCCTAGTCTCCACTCCGGTCTTGGTGAGACTTCATCTGTGTCTATTACTACATCACCTACTTGAATGTTTTTCTTAGGTGTGTGCCATCGCTGTCTGACAGTAATGCTGTGGAGGTACTCCTTCCTCCAGCGATTCCAAAAGTGCTCTGTCAGGTATAGCACTTCTCGCCATCTTTTTTGTCCATACAGATCCTCTTTAACAAAGCTGCCTGGAGGAGGTAGTGCTGGTGTGGATTTTATAGTAATGAGGGGATTAAGAGTGAGCAGTTCCAGGCTGTTTGGATCAGATTGTCTACAGGAAGTGGGCGACTGTTGACTATTGCCATCGCTTCATACAGTACGGTCCGTAGGAAGGTATCGTTAAGTTTACCTGAGGAGAGTGAGAGAGTGAAGCTGAGGATATTTCTTACAGTTTTAATCTGTCACTCCCAAACTCCACCTGCATGACTTGCATGGGCTGCATTCATTACAAAGTCACATTGCTTTGAAGCCAGGAAGGTTGTCAGTCTCTTTGCATCAACTTCACGTAAAGCTTTGCTGAGTTCATTTTTGGCACCAACAAAATTAGTCCCTTGGTCAGACTTAATTTGTCTCACTGAGGCCCAAAACAGTCCATGCCACAGTATGTGAAAGGCGGAGATGGTTCCATTCGTTCTATAGGTAGATCACACATTCTTTGTCCTTCCACAGGTCTCCTTAATCTCTCGCAAATCACACACTGGTGAATGTAAGATGTGACAGGTCTATTCATACCTTGGATCCAATAGCCATTAGATCTTATTTCATTGAGGGTGAAGCCCTTTCCCTGACGTCCAACCCTTTTATGGTAGTATGCAATTATCAGCTTTGTAATGTGATGTTCTCTGGGAATTACTGTTGGGTGCTTGAGAGAACTTGGAAGTGTTGAAGAACATAGTCTTCTTCCCACCTTGAGAACGCCATCTTTGTCAAGAAAGACATCAAGCCGATGCAGCCTATTGTTGCTTGGCAGCTGATTTACCTTACTTATTGTTCTCATTTCTTCCTCGCATGTCTTCTTCTTCAAGTCTTTGATTATGATGCTCTTGGCATCTTGTCGTTCCGCTACCGTTGAGTGTATATCTGATTTGTTTTTCAAGATTTGCCTTCTAAGGTGTGCAATAGCACTAATAGCCTTGGGCCAGGTTGAAAATTTCAACAGTTGGTCTACAAGACTCACTAGTTCAGTGATTTTAGTTTGTAGTGTCTGTACCTTTCTTACTTCTGGGTCTCCAATAGGTAGCTCCACAATCTCGTTACTTGACGGCTGAATTTCCTTTTTCCACAGGAATTTTGGACCCATGAACCAGTTAGATGAAAGTAGCTCATCCACTGTTTTTCCTCTGGATGCGTTGTCAGCAGGGTTCATTTGTTCTTGGACAATTCTTTTCCCACATAGCACATAGGGGGCGACAAATCCAAGGGGATCATATATAGATGCATGATGCGTGTCGGATGTTCTTTCAGAGCACTGCTGAATGTAAAAAGGTCATTTTAAACATTCCAGTGAATCCCTAATGCTCTCTCTATTTGCATGCCATCAAAGGCAAGGTCCTTTGTCGCAATGTCTGTTGCGTGTTCTGATGTGGCTAGACTTTGCAGAACAGCACTGTTGTTTGACACAAACTTGTGTAGTTGTAGACCACCCTTGGCACATATTTCACTTGCCTCCTTCAGTTCTATGGCCTTGTCAACACTCTCGGTACTTGTAACCCCATCATCTACATAAAAGTCTCTGGCAATGAACTTGGCTCCTGATGGACATAAGAGACTGTTTTCTTTGGCTATGGGTTTTAGCCCATAGTTTGCGCATCCAGGGGAGGATACTGCTCCAAAGAGGTGTACTTTCATCCTATACTCTTGTGGTTCTACATTTAAGTCTCTTTTCCACCATAAGAAATGGAGGTAGTTGCGATCATTGTCCTGGACATGAAACTGATGGCACATTTTTTCAATATCACGTCAGGGCAATGGGTGTTGTCGGAATCGTATGAGTAATCCTGTTAGGTTGTTTATCATGTCTGGCCCTGACAAAAGATGCTCATTGATGCTGGTGCCTTTATGCTTAGCAGAGCAATCAAACACGACTCTGAGCTTTTCAGGTTTTTTAGGATGATAGATGCCATGATGTGGAATATACCATTTTTCACCAGGCAGTCCGTCGTCCAGGG
This sequence comes from Channa argus, assembly GCF_033026475.1. Lineage (NCBI taxonomy): Eukaryota > Metazoa > Chordata > Actinopteri > Anabantiformes > Channidae > Channa > Channa argus. The sequence goes on from NC_090208.1 coordinate 1,031,876, forward strand.
CTTCTTCTGCATTGCCTCTTTGTATAATATCGCCCATATACCTTATGTAATCTTCCTTTAAACTGTTCATCTCCAAAGAATTTTCTCTTGAGATGGTTGAGTTGAACTTCTGCAATGTCTTTGTTGTCAGGCATATATGGCCTTTCGTTAAAGGGCAAAGGCATTTAATAATGTCCTTCCTTGTTTTTCCTTATTCCTTCCTTCAGTTTGCTGAGGAAGACAAGATGTTCTTGACACAAGGTTTTTTCATTTCCACAGGCATCCTTGAAGTCGCTCTCTAAAGCACGGATTGCATCAATGTGTGTTAGTGGGGGAAACTCTTTGACAGAAACCCTGTGGCAAAGACTGCTCTTCACCTCTGTGTCATGGCAAGATGGTGCTCTGCCAACAATGCTCCAACCTAAGTCTGTTTGTACAGCATAGGGCTCATCGTCTATTCCCATTATCACTTGTTTAGGTGCCAAGGCTCGGGAACAGCTGTAGCCTATGAGGAGACCTACTTCACAACTGAGGAGTGGGGGGGAATTTCATCACTGATTGATGATAGATGTCTCCAGCATTTGGCTGTTTCACATGTGGGTATGTGGTTATGATTTGCAGGTACACAGTCCTTTGTGTAAGCGGGAGGAAAGGGAATGTGTATGGCTGAGCTGTAACCCCTAACACGAAGACCAGACACCTTCTCACTGCTTACAACTTTATTTTTTCCCATCATGGTGGTCAGTTTTAAATTCACTGAACAAGCATCTGCTTTCAGATTACGGCTTTCAGACTACGGCAGGGTCACTTTGAGTGTCTAACAATGCATACACCAGTTTTTCTTTATATGGATCAGCCACAGATGACACCCACATTAGAACAATCATAGACGTACTAGTAGACGGTCCTTCTCTGGCAACATTTAGTGATACAGCGGCTGTTGTCTCGGATGTATCATTCGGAATTGCATTTTCAGTAATAACCGGTTGTCCTCTCCTCACCCCACTGACATAATTATAGTCGTGAAGACATGTGGGGTTCCTTCGCATGCAGACATCACAGATGAGGCGGCGTCTACATTCCTTTACACCATGACCTGATTTCAAACAGCCATAACACAATCTGTTGTCTTTAACATACATCTTACGCTCTGTCAGAGACCTTTTCAAGAGTTTCGGGCACTTGTGTAGTTGGTGAGTATCCTGACACAACATGCATAATGATCTTATATTTGTATTTGTTGAGATTTGCTTGTCACGATCCACAGCTGATCGGATCCTGAAAACACTTGCCTTGTTTCTTTTGATTTCCCCTTTCACTGCGAGCCTCAGATGAACCTAGAGCACAGATGGAGGTGACTGGGTTGCAAGCAATCTCTGCTTCTGGTGACACAAATGCAGAAAATGCACTAAAACTGGGAAACTCTTTGCCTTCCATAAGGGCCTTTGTTAAAAGTGTGCAAAGTTTCTAAGACCTTCAGCATCTTTTGACTGTATATTTTGCCAGCATGCAAGCTTCTCTCTAAATGCTCTTTGAATAACAAATGTCTGGCCATATCATTGGTCAAGTTTTTTCCAGGCATCTTGTTACACCTCTTCATCATTTCTGTAGAAGGTCCCTTCAAAGCATTTACGAGCTGGGCCACTAACACATGTTTTGAGGTAATACAACTTATCAGCAGGGGAAATGCCTTTCCGATCTATAAGTGACATGAAACCAGCTTTCCATTCAATGAAGTTTATTGGCTCACCAGGGAACACTGCCAGCTCAGGCATAGGAAGTCTGTTCATTGAAATACTGTCCTGAACACCTTGTGCAAGTAGAGTAACTTCAGGAGGTGCTGAAAATGGATGGATGTAATGCAGGACGTTGTGATACAGGATTTGAGCTCACCTGCTCAGTCTCAACTGGCTGAATGTCAGTCATCTGAGTAATTTCTCTGTCATATGCTTCCAACCTGGCAAACTGCCTTAACATCCTTTCCAGTCTGCAGATGTTCCAATTCAGACAGTTGAATTTCCAATTCTTTCTTGTGCTGTTCCTCAAGGATTCTGCCTACTTTGCAGGTAGCTCTGCTGCTGCATCTGCTCGCTTTGCTGCAACGTAGGAAGATGAGGAGCTATGGGTGAAGTTTGACTGTGCAGCAGTAGAACCATAAATGGAAAGGACATAGTCTTGATTGAGCAGCTCATGGAGGCGACATCTTTCCCTTTCTGCATCAAAGTCACCATCAATGCCAGTTAGTCTTTCATATAGGATTTTAATTATGTCCCTGGTCACTGCCTCACATGCATCTACTTTTCATCTTAAATCGATTGTTGGTGTTATATAATCTCTCATTTCAGTGTAGAGTTTCATGATGTCATCCTTCTCTTTCTCTAAAATGTCTGCAATTGTTGCCATGTGCGTTTCAGTGATGTCTGACTTTATTTCTTCTGTTGCCTTACGAACCTGAACTTTCCAATGTTCATACAAGCCAATTAGCTTCTTTTCCTTTTCGGTCGTTTCTTCCCTTTGGTAAGCGGCTAAGCTTTCAGTTGGTGCTCTGGTACGTTCTGAGCGGCGAAGAACCTCTGTAGTGTCTTTAATTTGGTGCTGTAGATCAGCGAGCATTTTTTCTTTACACCATAATGTCTAATTGATATCTTGTCTTGTATTATCAGTTGCATTTTCAAGCAAACCTTTGTAAATCTCCCTTTGCAGATCTACCGTCTGTTGTAAGTGAGGACTTATAACCATGATGAGAGGCGGAGCAGCTGAGGTGCGAGCTCTTGCTGTAGCGTCCAGTCCGAAATTTGCAGCCTTACTGATGGTCTGATAATACTTTATTTTCTTTTTCCTTTTCCTCAAACCAATGTAAGAGTTATACAAAGTAAACATAGACAAAACAATACATTCAAACTATATTAGACCGTTAATACGTCGTATAGCAGTTTTACTTTAAGCTAACATTAAGACAATTTAGCAGCTTAATCAACACAAAATTCAAATGTCTTGCAAATTTATATAAATCATTAAACCAACCTTGTTACCACTTTCAACTGGAGCTAAACACAAAAAGACACTGTCCGTATCCGTCTTCTTAATGTCTTTAGTCTCGTTTTATTTCTCCGTCTGTTACCTTTTACCGTCTTCTACCGTTGTTAAGCTAAGCTTCGTTCCTTCTTATGTGTTAGCAGTCCTTTCAAAATAAAACACATCCGTCTTACAGGAAGTTACATAAATAAAAGCCACAAAACAAATAAAGGTTTGAACTAGGCACATTAGCAGGAGAAAACATTGTAAGGACGTTACATCACTTCTTCTTCTGCTTGCATGTGTGTATTTGCTGCTTTGGTTATTTTTAAGTATATTTCAATGGTCACGGGTGTAAATTGTTGGTTTAAAAACAGAATAAATCTGAATATGTCGCTTTACACACATGGACGTGGTGACTGTAGTTTCTCTGCTGCTTTACATAGTAAACAGTTAAAAATCCAAATGAATCAGCATGTTACTAACTACAGAAGGAACCTTTGGCCTGGAGACATTGTGGTAGTAATAGTAGCAATAGTATAATATGGAATGTTCACAGTGGGATTTTGGTATTTGGTAGTAAACAGTTTGTTCCCAAAGCAAACCACAGGTTTCTACTTAGACCGAGGTAACGAATTTCATCCAGCTGTTCACTACCTTCATCCTCATGTCTTCACCAGCACCTGCATAGCTGTGAAACTACAATCATGAGACACACTGGTTAACAGTAGATTCTTTCTTATAGTAACAGTTGTCATGGTTGCTGGAATATTTTTAAGCTCCAAGTGTACTTTTACCTCCACACAAAGGCGGATCTGCTGATTGTCACTCTCTGCTTAACCCGCTCCATAAAAAGAAAAAGAAACTGCGTGTATTTCACTTTTAGCTCAAACTGTTGTGTTGCATGACACAGATGCATTGTGGGTCAGGCTTAGGCTTGTTTCAGCCTCGTGGTGTGAGCTGTACCAAGCCAACCTGGAGCAGGACACAAGGTGATGCTCCTTCCTTTATTTGAAAGGCAGATCTACATATATATGTGTATATATATATCTATATCTATATAGATATAGATATAGATATTTTTGTCCATTACTACATACTCAGTAACTGGTAATGAAAAACATTGACTTTTTAGCAAAATTTAGAAATTTACTAAGAATCAACGTAGGGTTTTACATATAAAATATTGCCTTAGTTGTTTGGTGCACAGCTTATTTGATTATAGGAAATGAGGGAGGAAAAGTGCAAAAAGTAAACATATAGAATGACGTTAATTCTAGCATTTGCAATGTTAAAACAGCAGCATCAGTTGTATTTATTTATGTATTTATTCAGGCAGTTTCTGTGGGACAAGAGTTGGTGCCAGTGGTGGGACCTGGGCCTCAGCAGGAGTCCAACATCAGTCAGGAACACTCTGACCAGAGGGGTGGAAGGAGTCAGACGTAGTCTTCCCCACATTCTTCAGGATACTCGATGTGATGAGACACTGCAGCCCAGTGTACCGTACAGACATGGAGCAAGTCAGGATGGACTTGTAACAAACCCCTATGGCAGTAATTACAGCGTGAAGACTCTTTTGGTAATTCTCTATATGTGGCAGTTGAAATGGCCACTAGCACCGGCTGCTTGTGTTTGCATACAGGCAGAGATTATACAGTTGTTCCTGTCATTTTATTCAGGTGAACCTGTTTTAACACTTTAACCTCTGCTGGGTGTTTTCTATAAACATCCTCATTCTCAGCTTCAACGTTTCTTAGAACTGATCAGACAGACTGGTGAACTGGTGTACTAATACTCTGTGTGAATGTATTTAGAGGGGCTCCATGTTAGCAGGGAAGGCAAGCAACTGCTTGGGTCCCAGACCAGTAGGGGGCCCCCAAGAGCTGACCAAAGTTCAACTCTGTACAGCACTGGCTGTGTGCAAAGCTTGAAAAGACACTAGCAGTCTCAGACCTCGCTAAGAGGACCCCGAATCAAACTCTGCTGCAAGTAGCACATGATTCAGTGTAAACAAACAGGTCTAATGAAACAAGGAAGACCAGCTGAGTAAAAGGAAGACGAGTTATAAATCTGGCAAGATAGTGGTAAGTGGAGCAATGGAGGTCAAAGATCAACGGCTTTCAGCTTTTCCCTTCAGGGGTCAGCACAGCTAGTTTGGGTAGTACATGTACATAAATGCCATTAAACTTCTCTTTGAATTCCCCATATCAAAATATCTCTACTTGTAGCTGAAAAATTCCTCCAGATGACATCACTTAATAAAACATTCAGTTCACATTATATCATCTGGTTCTCACACTATGGAGTTTGTAATCACCTGCTTTTCCTGCTTGACCCAGATGACATCATTTCAACTCCTAATTATAAAAAGATGTCCTCCAGGTGATGTCATTTAGATGAGTTTTTCAGCTACAAACAGAAATATTTTATTATAAGTAAGTCAGAGTAAAGTTTACATTTACATTCTAAACTAAAGAATAGAAAGCTGAAAATTGGGGAAGTTGCTCTTTACGTTTTGATGAGTAGTCACTTCCTATATTGCCATAGAGCAGGACACATTAAAAGGCCTCTCTGTTCTCTCAACTGAGCCAGCTGGACCTCAGGTAGCTAACAGTGTATCTACGATGTAAAACTGCTAAAAGCAGAAATTCCTTGTAAAGAGTCAGTGTTTGGTTTATAGGAATGTGTCCGTGCAACATGAAAACGGGCTCCACTCCACATGTAGACATGAAAGGCTGATTCTAAGCTGAAGAAAACTTGTTTTAAATTTCAGAAAAGAGAAGGTGAAAAAGAAAACTTTGGTCCCTTTGTGCTAATACCTGCCTCGAAAGCTGACACGGTGCATCACTTTAACTGAAGTAGTAAACGTCCTATACCTTCTCTCATCGCTCTTGTCATCCGTCAGCTTGAAACCACAGCTGTGGGTCACTGTCAGAAGAAAATCTTACTTGGAGACGACAGAGTCACCAGAGTCTCGTTTTAAAGTTTTACTCGCAGCAAACAGAAACAGATATCAGCAGGTCATACAAAGGACAATGCTGCTTCAGCCTTGTGTCTTTTTCTCACTGAAAACAGTTGAGATGGTTGCTAACCGCTGTGGAGGACGCGTCCTTCCTTCATGTCCTGATAAAAAGTGTGTGACCTTCAATAAAATACAGTTTAAAATGGTATTTTGCTAACATTCAGCTCTGATCCTGATCTGCTTTACAGGTTTCCACACATCTCCTGTTCAAATATTATCATCTGAGTAATCAAACCACTAGACAAACTGAGTGTTGACCTCTGACCTTTAGTGACCCGTGTCCTCCGGGTCCAGGTGTGTCTGGACTGACACAATCACTGACACTCCAACAATAAGACACAGATTTTAACTCTGTCCTCCAGCCTCTGTGAATGTCAGTTCAGACCTCAGTCAAAGTATAAAAAATGCTTTGCGTCATGTTGGAAACGCGAGCCGACACGAGAAGTGAGTGCAGATTCAAATGGCTGCATACTGGTGAAGCGTGGCTGAAACACTGTCACACTGCAGCAGAACAAGCTGAGCAGCAGCTCTGGACTTGAGTGCTTTCAGTCATGTGATAGATTCTACTTTATCTTCTTTCAGTATAAAAAAGCAAACATTCAAAAACATTTCATGCTGTACCCGAGTTTTCAGCCAGTGCTGGTTTGACTCCTGGTTCCACATGGAAACGTGTTGAAGTGTTTTTGGGCAAAACACTAAACCCAGGTTTCTCCTGACAGGCCTGTACCATGTGTATAACGGTCTGGAAACGGTTTAAAGTTTACCTGTTAGCGGCACAGTATAACCAAGTCCAACAGGTCAAGCAGAAGAACCAAACCCAGGAACCCAGGTGGGTACAGACAGAGAGAGAGCTTTGACAACTACAACACCATAATGTGACATAAAGTGAGTGCAATAAATATTGTTAAAGGTCTTAACAGTGTTAAAACAAATATGAAGCTGTTGTCAATCACACTCACATACGTAGATGTAATAACTGTCTAAGATCATCAGTGTTTGACAGTATCAGTAGTAAGATCACACAACCAAGAGCTGTAGATGCTGAGAAATGATATATTTTGACCTAGTGTTATTTTAAAAAAGCTTTTCTCTTACACCCATTTCCCCTCAGTGTGAAGCTAAATTTAATTCTGACTCCTCCCGTGTTATGACAACTTCAACTAAACACAGTCCAACCTCTAGACTAGTTTGGATCTGGTTTTCAAACTGTCAATGTCCATCTCATCTTTGTAGAGTCCTGCAGATTTCAGAAGAGAATAGTCCAAATCCTGTAGAGGACAAAACCTTAGTGAAGTGTGAAAGAGGAAGAGCCAGTCAGACCCAGGATAAGTGCTGACGGGTTTCACTTCAGTCCAGACAACATGACGATTCAATTTACTTTTGAACTTCTGGGTGAGTCAAAGCCATCGATCATCCATAATGAATCTGTGTTGTTCAGGTGTCAGGTGTGTGAAGAGAACAGCTCTGTATCTGACAGCTTTAGTACCTAATGAACTAATACATGCTGATGGATGAAGCAGCAGTCAGTAGGATTTCCTGATCCAGACTGTTCTTGATCTGATACTTAAATTATTGATAGGAATTAAAGAATGTGATCCTGTCTCTGCTATAGCTAATGACACATTTGTCATTTGAAGCACTACATTCAGCATCACTCTGGTTATGTTCTTCCTCGTGTGGTCACTGCTGTTCCATCTCACCTGCACATCTTGCTGATACAAATATACAGAGTGACACAGTGAACCATCCACTGGAGCCTATTTGTTAAGTTACGCTGAGTCAGCTACTGACAGTGTAGCTTTGGATTATTGGAAGTGCTGACGATGGTCATTAACGACATGCTCTGTTCTGCATCTTCTAATAACGAGATCTTTAGCTCATATTAATGACTTATTATCTCATTATTACGAGATGAGGCCTCCAGAAAGTTTTCTTCTTTGGTAAATGCAATGCGCTGCCTTTTTATAGTATCACTGATCTTCAACCTTAGTTTTGATTCATTACTGCAAATGCTTCTTTGAACATTTGCTGTTTTCAACACAAATGTGAAATGAGTTGATAATTATTTTCTCCTTTTGAAAAGTTCTATGTATCTGGTCTGTAGCCTTTACATTTAAAATCAGGTTTTCTCCTTCAGTCTGTACGTGAATTTAACTTCTTCTCTCTATGTCACAGGCATATCAGTTCTGGTTTCTGTGGTTGTCCTGGTTCTGTTTCTGGTTGGACTTGTGCAGCTGTTGAGGAATAGAACAGGTATGAAAAGTGAACTGCTCAGTGAGTCTTGTCCAGTCCTCACGTCTGTACTGGAACTACAACTTTGACCGAGTCTGTTGGAAGATAAAGTCTGCAATGACATTTTAATATCAACCATTTTTTTCAGGTTCATGTTGGACATCAACCCACTGCCTCTACTGTAAGTCATGTTCTTGTTACTTTACATTTCTTACTTATTTTCTCTGATCATTTTCTGACAAGACAGAAAGTTTGTAGTTTTCACATTATTTTTTTTCTCTTTACACTGTTGGAGATGTACAAAAAGGTGTTGCAGTGAGTCTTCAGGACTCAGGCCCAGATGCAGTAGCATCCATAGCTGCTGTGTGCCTGATACCCACTGAGCTGTAAAGCACTTCATATTGCAGTAGTCTGAACAAAAAGTGCTATATAAATACAGTTTGAATCATTGGTTGGTTGATGTTTCTGAAAGTAGTGTCACATAAATCCACTACTTAAATTAGATAAAAAGCATAGTGATGAAATTTTTTAGGAAATAACTGGCAAAGACCTGCAGTTTACCTGCACCAAGCAGGGACATCGTAGGACAACTTAGTTTTATCTTTATCCCAATTCCTCTGTCTTTTCACTTCCTAATACTAATTCTATTTTCCTCCTCACAGATAGCCCCTCCCCCACATGTGCACTGTCCCCTAAACCACTTCCACCTCGACCTCTTTTTTCTCCTGCTTTATGTCAGTCAGCAGTCAACCTTGCTGATTTCATCCTGCTAACTTATTCAAACTGTGCATCACTCTCACTTTACGTTTGTTTACAAATCTCAAAGTGCTACACAAGCAGATTATGAGCAAGAATAAAACATAAAAACATGTAAAGCATAGAAACATAAAAAACATAAAATAATATATAAAAAAGATAATGATCACTTTAAAATGCTTCACTGAACAAAAAAGTCTTTAACTGTTTTTTGAAACAGTCCACAGTCTGTGGTGCCCTCAGGTTCAGGTAGAGTGTTCCAGAGCCGTGAAGCAGCTGCTGAGAAGGCTCGATCCCCCATTGAGTGGAGTCTGTTGTGGAGGGGTAGAGGTGATAAGTGTTGGTAGAACGAAGGTGTCTTGTTGTAGATTGCAATGTGAGGAGTTCTTTAAGATACTGTGGGGCATTTCCATGGATGCTCTGGTGGGTAAGTAGACAGAGTTTGAATTCAATGCAAAGGTGGATGGGGAGTTAGTGAAGTGTCTGGAGAACAGCAGTGATGTGCTCATATTTCGCACCGTCATAAGGATCCTGGTAGCATTGTTTTGAACATATTGGAGCTTTTGAAGGCTCCTGCCAGAGATCCCAATGAGAAGTGCATTGCAGTAGTCCAGCCTGGAGGAGACAAAGGCCTAGACCAGCCTTTCAGCGTCACAGAGGGACAGAGAGGGGCGGAGTTTGGCTATGTTTCTGAGATGAAAAAATGCAATTTTGCAGAGGTGTTGGACATGTGTTTCAAATGACAGGTGAGGGTCAAACTTGACCCCCCAGGTTGTTAACAGAGTTGAAGAGGGTAATGGTGCGACCACAAAAAGAGATACAGTTAATGGGGGAGGAATGAAGCTGGTGGGTGGTACCAACTAGAAGGGCTTTGGTTTTTATGCTGTTCAGCTGAAGGAAGTTCTCTGTCATCCACGCCTTGATGTCCTCCAGGCAACAGGTGAGAGTTGATGGAAGTGTCGGTGGGGTCGGGCTCAGTCTCACGTACAGCTGAGTATCATCAGCATAGCAGTGGAAGGAGATTCCATGCTTGCCAATGACGTGGCCCAGTGGGAGCATATAGACGTTGAAAAGGGTCGGTCGAACCAACCCCTGTGGCTCCCCACAGGTGACTGAGATTTGGCATCCCCTATGGCCACATACTCATACTCTATTTGTGAGATAGGAACCAAACCACCCCAAAGCAGTGCCAGAAAATCCAACAATATGCTGCAGACGATGAAGGAGAATTTTGTGGTCAACTGTATCAAAAGCGGCAGTGAGATCCAGAAGAATGAGGAGAGATGGGAAGCTCTGGTCAGCAGCCATTAGGGGGTCGTTGGTGACCCTGACCAGGGCTGTCTCTGTGCTGTGGGAGGGGCGGAAGCCAGATTGAAATTTTTCAAACAGATTGTGTCTTTTGAGGTGATACTGGAGCTGGACTGAGACAGCTTTTTCTAAGACCTTTGATAGGAATGGAACATTGGACGACAGTTTGCCATAACTTCAGGTTATGGACAGTTAAGTTGGTTGAAACAAAGAGACGCTCAAGGTAGCAGGGGCCTCAAGGATATTCTGGAGGCTGTTGTTATAGTAGCCCACCAGTTCAGACACTGAGGGAAATTTTAGGACAATGGAGAGATTTTTGATGTCAGCATTTAAATCAGAGACATTTAGGTTTTTCACATTGTGGGTTGGAAAATGATGTATATGAAGGGAAGTCCATTGAAATGATTTTGTGGTCCGAGACACCCAGGTCGTATACTTGGCGGTTAGAAATGGGGTCATTACTTAGTCAGTAATGACTAAGTCGAGGTTGTGGCCCTATGAGTGGGGACCTCAACTTTCTGCTTCAGGTTTAAGCAGTCCAGCAGTTCTAAGAACTCAGCAGCAGAATGGTTAGAAGGTGCGTCCACATGGATGTTCAGGTCTCCGAGTATCAACACGTTGGGTGATGATGTGCAGAAAGTTGAAAGGAGTTCACACATTTCTCTGATGAAACCTGGGTGTTGCTTTGGTGGCTGGTAAATAATAAGTATGAAACTAGAGAGTGGATGTTTACACAGAGGAGGGAGGCATGACAGTTTCAAATCTTTATGGTGGATTATGATTAGACCCCCAATGCGACCAGTGGTGGGGGCTTTTTTAAGGTAGGTATATCCAGGGGGCAGGACTCATTCATTCCTGGAGGTGTCACCATTCGGAATCATTAACCACTTTGTTCCCCAAACAACAACAGCAGCACCACCAACAACAACAACCTTTGTCTGCAACACAAGCCCTTCCTCAACTACAACTGCTGGTTCCTCAACAAATTAATGATGCAACAACTGCTGCTGCTGCTGCTCCAACAACTGCTGCTCTTAGGTGTTAAATTTTCCTAGTTTTAATATTTTAAATCAAGATCAGCTAAAACCACACTGTGGTGATAATTAAGAAGTGATTAGATTTTTTAATGATTAAGTAATCAAACATTTTCTCATATCTTAAAAGTGCTATAACTGTCTTATCTTATTGAATAAACAAGTGGTGGTGCATTGTTCTGACTTTCATCTAAGCCAACTTCCGCTCAATATATTGACATTTTCCAGTGTTTTATTCATGGTGGTTGTTAAATGTGTTGGTTTGATGGTGTCCTCAGCTCCAGAATTGTTGATAATAAATCCACGTTGAACTCAGAAGTAAGAGTTGTTTCTACCTTATTGCTTTCAAAATGCTTAATTGTTTAACATTTTGGTAAAAGAAGCAGTACGGTGCCAATCAGAGTCCCTGAATGTTATTTTAGCATCTGTTTTCATTTTGAAATGCTGTCCTTCAAAACCCTTCCTTTGCACTAAAAAGGCCCCTGATCAGACTCAGGTTGGTGGTAGTGGGGTTGTATGAGATACTTCTCCATTGTAGGCATATTACTTATAGTAGATGTCAAGTTCAATTGTGAACAGTGTGTTAGATGTTTTTGAGCTTATTTCCATATCTCCTGCTGGTTTCTAATGTGGTCACTTGATGTCATTGTTGCCAAGTTTCTAAAGTGTTTCTAATCCCACACGTATTGCTGCTGAACCATAGCGGTGTGTAGTATTGCTCATACGCTTTGCTTTCTTTTATGGTTGATTTTAAATATTAATAATATTGGCACATTGTTTTTGTTTGTATGACGGTTGTCTGTCCAGTACTAAGATGTGCTACACTCAGATCATTACTTTCCACACAGAACATATAGAATTAAAAGAGGTTCTTTGACTGCACCTCTTCACAGTAAGCGCAGTTTTAAGGACGTGAAAAACATGCTCATTGTAGCATAAAGCAAAACATTTTGTCGGCTTCATACCTTCAACAATTAACTGTCAAAAAGTACAGAAAGTATTTTCATCAGGAGAACTTAATTATTGACCCTGGAACTCATTGTAATTATGGTTGCAGTAAGTCGTAAATATTAGTTATTGAAGTATTGAAGACAAGCTCTGTAAAGCTTTGCTTTCATTTCGACATTAACAAACTGTTCTTCTGGGAATCTTACAACAGGTTGAACAAAACAATGAATTACTGATTCGTGATTATACTCAGAGTTTCCTTTGTTTGACAGTGACAGTTGTCCTGATGGACCAAAGCATGAAATACCCAGACTGGTTCCGCTTTCTTGATCATCTTGTAACATCAGTACAGCTAAACAGAACTATTGCGTGTTCACAAAGAACAATGGTAGGAGGGGATTTGAAATAAACCAAAACTGAAGAACAAGTTTCAAATAAACTCCAGTTAAGAACTGGTGCCACAGCACTGAAAAAGAATTCCTGAATAGCAGCAGCTCTGTGTTGTTTGTGATCTAGTCAGGTGTCATTTCTTATTCCACTTGTCAAAGCATCAGCTAAATATCCTTGACTTGTTTTGAAAGTGACATGTTGCCCTGGCAACTATACTGGGTTCCACGTTACACTGACCACACGTCTGAAGTAAAAGAGATCTCACTCTTTGTCTGTATCTGCAGAACTTTGCATGAACTTATTCACAGAACAATGACGACATGTTGGTTTTTAAGTCATTTTCTTCTTTGGTTTCATTTACTGAAAATGAAAACTAAAGGTGGTGAGTTCAGTTTCATTTCATTGAATCACAATAACCCTGCTACACAGCTTTTATAATGTATGTGCTCAAAACAATCATTGGATGTAATGATGAGATTCCAGTTTCACATCATTCCACATTAAAAGCAACAGGCACATAAAAAGTCAACTATGAATACGGGTGATGGTGCAACAGAGGTGCTCACAAATGTGTAAAATCACTTCAAGTGGTATCAAGGTGTTTGCAGAAGAGAACAAGTGCATTTACAATTATAGGCTACAAGCAAAATGAATAATTATAAGTATTTATAAGAAAGAACAAACAACATTCCAGATGGGAACCCAAAGGCACATTGCAACAGAGGCTTCAAATGACCTTGTAACTCATTAACTAGTAACAAAAGTCAGAGTTTGAAGGTTAATTCCACAGCAAGGAATTTATTATTCACTAAATGTGAACATTTCCACCTTTTTGTAAACTAGAATAGATACAGCAGGAAGGAAATGCAGCTTCTGCAGGAGACGTGGATGCAAAGACAATACAATAACTCCATCAGCATTAAAATAAAACCTTACTGTTTTCCACTATATTTAACCTGCTGGGACTTGTGGATGAAATGTTGTTAGTGTGAATCAAATGACACATTTTCAGAAGGACACTGTTTTAACTTATCCAAGGAGGAAGTAATAAGTATTTTTACTGTGACATTTTAAGTCTGCTATGTTAAAAAGTGGGTGTGGTGGGTGTTGTCATTAAACATTTTTGGTGACAAAGGTGAGTGACAGCAACACGTCGATTCCTGGAGGTGTCATGTGTCGCTCCTGAATTTATCCAGCACCTGTACAGTATATAAAGTGCTGCAGCACAGAGCAGGTGAACTTACAGCATCAACATCCAAGATCATCACAATGAAGCTGCTTGTTTCTTTGACTCTCACCTGGATGCTGCTCTGTGCAGGTAACTCGACTTATTCTGACTATACACGTTCTACAGGTCTTACACAGACTGATTTAAAACCCTTAGGAAGTTTAAACTGAATAGTTCTTTAGAAAAATAACAGAATATTTATTTTACTACAGCAAATTATTACTTGTTAAAGTACAATACAAGACTTATTAGATTGTATCTGTGGTCTATAACCATTTTACCTGATGTGTCAAATCTTCTTTAAAAGCAGGAAGAATTTTAAATAATCAAACACCTCAGACATTTGAGTTCAATTCAAATTTTTGACATAATCAGAATCATTAACCACTTTGTTCCCCAAACAACAACAGCAGCACCAACAACAACAGCAGCACCAACAACAACAGCACCAGCACAGTCACAAACAACAGCTGGACCAATAACAGCAACAACAACTTTCCCAACTACTACTACTCCTTTGAGAACAACTTTCCCAACTACTACTACTCCTTTGAGAACAACTTTCCCAACTACTACTACTCCTTTGACAACAACTTTCCCAACTACTACTACTCCTTTGACAACAACTTTCCCAACTACTACTACTCCTTTGACAACAACTTTCCCAACTACTACTACTCCTTTGACAACAACTTTCCCAACTACTACTACTCCTTTGACAACAACTTTCCCAACTACTACTACTCCTTTGACAACAACTTTCCCAACTACTACTACTCCTTTGAGAACAACTTTCCCAACTACTACTACTCCTTTGACAACAACTTTCCCAACTACTACTACTCCTTTGAGAACAACTTTCCCAACTACTACTACTCCTTTGACAACAACTTTCCCAACTACTACTACTCCTTTGACAACAACTTTCCCAACTACTACTACTCCTTTGACAACAACTTTCCCAACTACTACTACTCCTTTGACAACAACTTTCCCAACTACTACTACTCCTTTGACAACAACTTTCCCAACTACTACTACTCCTTTGACAACAACTTTCCCAACTACTACTACTCCTTTGACAACAACTTTCCCAACTACTACTACTCCTTTGACAACAACTTTCCCAACTACTACTACTCCTTTGACAACAACTTCCCCAACTACTACTACTCCTTTGACAACAACTTTCCCAACTACTACTACTCCTTTGACAACAACTTTCCCAACTACTACTACTCCTTTGACAACAACTTTCCCAACTACTACTACTCCTTTGACAACAACTTTCCCAACTACTACTACTCCTTTGACAACAACTTCCCCAACTACTACTACTCCTTTGACAACAACTTTCCCAACTACTACTACTCCTTTGACAACAACTTTCCCAACTACTACTACTCCTTTGACAACAACTTTCCCAACTACTACTACTCCTTTGACAACAACTTTCCCAACTACTACTACTCCTTGGACAACAACTACTCCAACATCTACTGCTTCAACCACAAGAACGAACTGCTCCCCCAACAACAACAACAACAAACTACCATCCCAACAACAACAACAACTGTTTCTGCTCCAACAACAACAACTGCTGCTGCTCCAAGAACAACAACTGCTGCTGCAACAACAACAACTGCTGTTCCAACAACAACAATTGTTGCTCCAACAACAACAACAATAAAACAACTACTGCTCCCAGGACAGAAACAAATTGCTCTCCCAACATCAACAACAACAAACTACCACCCCAACTACAACAACTGTTTCTGCTCCAACAACAACAAGTGCTGCTCCAACAATTGTTGCTTCAACAAAACAGCTGCTCTGACAACAACAATAAAAATGAAGATGAATACTTCCACTCTAAATAGTTTGTGTTAACACACATAGTCAGGAAAATCTGCATCCTTCCATCTTCTCTCATGATCTTGTAGAACTGTTATTCCTTTGCTTCTACTACATGTTTGAATAAAACGTCCTGTCTTCTTGGGGTAAATGATGATGTTCCTCTGTGAGTTTCTGCTGCTCAGAGACACATCAGCTCATGGTTTGTCTTGTAATCTCATTACTTCTCCGTGCACCTATTGCTAAAGCATAAACATTAGATTAAAGCATTAATGTGATTTTATTAGATATAGTCGAGGACAGTATTGCATTATTACAATTGCTGATGCATCATAATGTTACAACTTTTGGATTCACACTGTAACTTTCCAGGCAGAAACAGCAGTAATTCTGTAGTGAGAACACTGTTAGTTGGTTTTGCTTTTACACTTGCACTTATGTGAAAAATGCAGCATCATCACTTCTTCTTCTGCTTGCATATGTGTATTTGCTGCTTTGGTTATTTTCAAGTTTATTTCAATCGTCACGGGTGTAAATTGTTGGTTTAAGAAAAGAATAAATCTGAATATGTCGCTTTAAACTCACAGACGTGGTGACTGTAGTTTCTCTGCTGCTTTACATAGTAAACAGTTAAAAATCCATATGAATCAGCATGTTACTAACTACAGAAGGAAACTTTGGCCTGGAGACATTGAGGTAGTCATAGTAGCAATAGTATAATATAGAATGTTCACAGTGGGATTTTGGTATTTGGTAGTAAACAGTTTGTTCCCATAGCAAACCACAGGTTTCTACTTAGACCGAGGTAACGAATTTCATCCAGCTGTTCACTACCTTCCTCCTCACGTCTTCACCAGCACCTGCATAGCTGTGAAAATACAATCATGAGACACACTGGTTAACAGTAGATTCTTTCTTATAGTAACAGTTGTCATGGTTGCTGGAATATTTTTAAGCTCCAAGTGTACTTTTACCAGGCTTAGTCACACAATCTATTTGTTTTGATCAACAAGATGAGGCTACAGACACTTAATTAAACCCCTATAAAGCTCAGAATGAAAGGAAAGAAACCTTTAGTTTAACTACAGATGTTGTATTTTATTTAGAAAATGCAAAAGCAAAAAAAGTATTAAAGTAATAATTACAACATAAGATGTATCATTTCTTGTCCTGTCTCAACTATCAGTCTACTCACGACCTCAGTGATGTTTGGCAAATAAGGCTGATTGAAGAGTAAGAAAATGATAATTGATGCATGATGCAGTTATCTGGTTGCTTTCTTTGCAATGGAATAACATCATCAGTCAGGCTCAAAGGTCTAACTGCCTTTGGCAGCCTCATCAGGTCAGACAGGTTGATATCCCCTGTTGGTCTCTGTGAACTTCTGGCTATCTGAAGCAGACTGACACAGTGTACCCATGTAGTCGAAGGATGCATGTCTAACAATCCAAAACCTAGAGCTCTTATACTCTTTTTCTACATTAGATAATGCTTATTTTACACTTGTACACTCCAAATGTTCACGTCCACCATGTGACCCTATTTATTTTTTCTCTGGAATTTACCCGGCGTGTTTCCAATTTGGATTTTCTCCACTTTAACTCCGCCTTCCTGCAGGTTCTTTACAGCTGAGGGATTTCTGAGCAGTAGCATTGGGCTTGGTGGACATATAAAGTTGCGTATCATCTGCATAGCAGTGGAAATAAATACTAATTCCCTGAAAATATGGCAAAGAGATTAAAAACAAAAGAGGGCCGACGACGGAGCCCAGTGGAAAATCACTATTGACAGGATCTGGCTGTGAATAACGTTTTTAGTCGTGCGATCAGAGAGGTACGAAGTAAACCAGGTGAGAGGAACACGACTAATGCCAATAGTTTTACGCGCTCCAACAAACTGTTATGTGAAATGGTGTTGAAAGCTGCACTCAAATCAAGCAGGACCAGAATGGTCAGCAGTCCATCAGCAGATCGTTAGTGAAATGATTCAAAGAGATTATTGTAGTTAAGTGCTGCAACTAGTTTTTCCCAAATTTTTCAAATTGGATGAAAGTTAAACTTTCATTTTTAACTGTTTCTACATGTATCAAAATACATTTTCATTTTCAAATGGAGCTTTGATTCAACTTTGCCAAGTTTACACATTAATTGAACACATATAGGGCAAATCTCCTGTGAGCTCTTTTACTGTCATGATCATGATAAAAAACCTCCATCTTTCATTTCTTTTACTTCTTTGTGTCATTGTAGTGCTTTTAGTGACATTACATTGTAGTCCAGGTGTAAAAGGGTTACAAATGCACTTTGTTTATCATTATTATTTTCCATTTGTGTTGTGAATGTTATTCATACTTTTAAAATTCAACTTAGTATTTGTGTGTAATTGAGCCATGTCCTGTGTGACTAATGTAACTGTGGGGAAACTTTCCTTTTTTGTGCATGTAGGGGTCAGATGTGCAGGTCTTCTGCAGGTTTCTTTCTATTTTGTTATCATTTCTGTTGTTCATGTCCCGTCACCCAACTACATGTACGTCTTCACTCTGACCACTAGGTGGTACAAGTGGACTATTTCTGAAGGGGTTTTCATGCTTTAAACTGTGAAGTTATGTTCATGTTTCTAAAAATATGAATATTTGTTGTTAAAAGAAGAATGTTTCCTGGTGTATTGAGATGTATCTGATAATGTGTAGAGCTCTGAATATAAGGCTTATAAAATATTTGTTGTACATGTTTCCCTCACTGTGCTGCTGATGTGCAGGACAGACCAGAAGACAATTTCTGTGGTTGCTTTATTGTCTTCTGCAAAAGCAAATACCTCGTGGGAAAATGTCCAGTCAACACCTGCTACACACAGTAACAGTTAATATACTTATGTAAAACCTTTAAATACGTTTTTCCAACCACGTCATAAGATCAGGGCTTTTTTTAAAAATGTGTCCAAAAAACAAACAAACAAAACCAAAAAAACAGGACATGGCACAAGCAACACATTCTCATCCCAAGCAGTAGATTGTACGTACACTGATCGGGCCTCATGACCACGTGAGCAAACCAATACAGCAGCTCAGCCATGAGCTCTACTTTGACAAAGTTCTAATTTCTCAGTTTGTAAGTTGAAGGTGATAATTTGTACCACTTTTCTGGTCATTTGTACTGTTCGGGGTGTGTACTACTACATTACAGTGTTACATTACAATTACAGTGATCAGACATCACTGTAATTATAGTTCCAGTAAGCTTTCTTCAGAACATAAGCTGGATGTACTTGGCATTGTAGCACATTCTGTTGTGATCTACTTGAATTGTCATGTACTCGACAAACAAGTTCTCTTGTCTTGGGCCAGTAAACTTTTCTTATGAATGTGATTGTGAAGATGGGCCAGCTGCCACATCTGCTGCTACATGTTTTACCTTCCTCTTGTGTTGGGGTCACCACCGACCCGTTTTAACATTTTTAATGCATAAAAGCAGCACACACATTAAATGATTGCATCAAGGCTTTTTGCCTTTGTCAGCAAACAAAATCAAACTGAACCAAATCAATCTGACTAAATTCTTAAATACAGGTGCCACTTGTTGTTACTGTGATGACATACACTCACTGGCCACTTCATTAGGTACAACTGTACAATCTAATCCTGCCAGGAATTGTACTTTTTCAAGACTCTAACCTAAGTCAGTTTTTAAGATGAAACTGTCAGAAAGGTTGAGTGCATTAGATTAAGAGGTTCTCCACCATCCACTGTGACCTCAATGATAAACACTCAGTAGAATTAGCCCCTTTCTGACAGTTCCAACCTAAACACTGAGCAATTATAACCTTGAAAAAGTTGAAATTATGACAGAGCTGCTGAATTGGATTGAACTGTACAAGTGTACCTAATAAAGTGGCCTGTGAGCAATCTCAATTTTTGTCCCTACTTTCAGTTGAGTTTGTTTTAGTTTGACTTTAATTCAAGAGCAGCAGCTGCATTTGTTCCAGACTTTAAAGTAAACAAATTATTACTTGTTAAAGTACAATACAAGACTTATTCGATTGTATCTGTGGTCTATAACCATTTTACCTGATGTCTCAAATCTTCTTTAAAAGCAGGAAGAATTTTAAATAATCAAACACCTCAGACATTTGATTTAAATTCTAATTTTTGACATAATCAGAATCATTAACCACTTTGTTCCCCAACAACAACAACTGCTGTTCCAACAACAACAACCATTATAATGAAGATGAATACTTCCACTCTAAATAGTTTGTGTTAACACACATAGATACTCAGGAAAATCAGCCTCCTTCCATCTTCCGTCATGATCTTTCAGAACTGTTACTCCTTTGCTTCTACTGTAGTTTTCACATGCTTGAATAAAACATCTTGTCTTCATGGAGTAAACGATGTTGTTCTTCTGTGAGTTCCTGCTGCTCAGAGACACATCAGCTCATGGTTTCTCTCAGTGCACCTATTACTATAACGAAAACATAATGTGATATTGTTGGAAATAGTCGAGTACATTATTGCGTTAAAACACTTGCATCAGCTGCATCATGATGTAACAACATTCACACTTGCAGCTTCCCAGGCAGAAACCGCAGTTATGTTAAAGTGTGAAGACTGTTAGACTCTGGGGTAACTTTACTTTCCACTTCTTTAGTAAATACTGGTGTGCTAAATGCAACCAGCCCTGTTGTGGACAGATACAACTTTACTGCAAGTATCTCTGAACGTAACCAGTTTCTTGTGCATTTGACAGATTAAATGAGGCTAATTATTGCTAGTGGTTGGCTAATAATAATAATCTGAACTAGAACTTGATACTATATTCGGGCGCCATTGGCTGCAAGTATTTATTAGGTCAAATTATGCTGAACACTGAAGACATATGTCATCCCAAAGCAACAAACATGAAATTTAAAAAAGAAAAATGGGTCATTTTGTGTTTTTGGTTTCCCTATTTATTTTACTAAAAATCAGCAAACAAACCTGATCATTTCAGTGTTTACTCTGCAGAGCTTCTGCTGCTCGCTCACAGAGCTGTTCAAGCACTTTAACCTCTGCTTTTCGGTAAGTGTCTAACTGATCACACAGACTGGTCAACTGGTGTACTAATACTAATACTGTGAATGTATTCAGAGGGGCTCCATGTCAGCAGGGAAGGCAAGCAACTGGTTGGGTCCCAGACCAGTAGGGGGCCCCCAAGGGCTGACCAAAGTTAAACTCTGTACAGCCCTGGCTGTGTGCAAAGCTTGCAACAAGAACAAGGACGACCAGCTGAGGAAAAGGAAGACGAGTTATAATTCTGGGAGCGAAAAAGGAAGAAGAGGAGAAAAAAGCAAGATAGTGGTAAGTGGAGCAATGGAGGTCAAAGATCAACGGCTTTCAGCTTTCCCTTCAGCGGTCAGCACAGCTAGTTTGGGTAGTACATGTACATAAATGCCATTAAACTTCTCTTTGAATTCCCCACATCAAAATATCTCTACTTGTAGCTGAAAAATTCCTCCAGATGACATCACTTGAACTCCTTATTATAAAAAGATGTCCTCTGGGTGATGTCATTTGGAGGAGTTCTCAGCTAGAAACAGAAATATTTTAATATAGAAAAGTCAGAGTGAAGTTAATATTTACATTCTAAACTAAAGCCTTAGAAAGCAAGTTGAAAATTGGGAAGTTGCTCTTTAAGTTTTGAAAAATGCCCTTGTCATAGTGTACAAAGGATGTACAGAGGATGTACAGAGGATGTACAGAGGATGTACAGAGGATGTACAGAGGATGTAGAGGATGTACAGAGGATGTAGAGAGGATGTACAGAGGATGGGTGAATGTAGAAAAAAAGCACTGTGGTGCTTCACAGTTGATTTAGCACCAGGGTGGGTCAGGTGAGCACCTTGCATGGTGGCCACCACCATCGGTGTGTATGGATAAATGGAATCAACATTGTAAAGTGCTTTGGATAAAAGCACCATTTAAGTGGCCATTTCTTTACCATTTACCCCCAATTTACAACAAAATTCAAATAGAATAGATAGAATAGGCTTTATTGTCATTGCCCATAAACTGTGGGTGATCTTCTCCAACAGTGCAGTAAAATATAATACAGTAGTAAAATAAACAGTTACATAATAATAAAGAATCCCAGGTAAGCAAGGTGAGACCTTACAGATTCACAGAACAGATCCAATAAATGCCCCTTAAACAGCACCTGGCAACAGTGGACAGGAAAAACTCTGTAAAGAAGTAAACCTCCAACAAGACCAGGCTCAGGGTTCTTTTCTACGCCTGACTGTGCTGCCTGCTGCAGGTGAGCTGACCTCTGACCTTTAGTGCTCTTTCTGTATGGACTGATTGTTCCTATGAGTGAGTTGTACAGAGTGAACATTAGAACACATCAACAGCTGCTGATCAAACTGAAGCTAAAACTGAACTTCCTGCACATTTCTACATTTCTGTTAACAGTGAAACAATCAGCAACTCTGGACCAAATCAGTGAAAAACAAACACAACGGGGGAGAACAATCCCCTAGGAAGTGAGTACTGAGCGCTTCTCACACACCTGGTGTGTGAGCTGCACAGTATAACCAAGTCCAACAGGTCAAGCAGAAGAACCAAACCCAGGAACCCAGGTGGGTACAGACAGAGAGAGAGCTTTGACAACTACAACACCATAAGGTGACATAAAGTGAGTGCAATAAATATTGTTAAAGGTTTTAAAAGTGTTAAAACAAATATGAAGCTGTTTTCAATCACACTCACATACGTAGATGTAATAACTGTCTAAGATCATCAGTGTTTGACAGTATAAGTAGTAAGATCACACAACCAAGAGCTGTAGATGCTGAGAAATGATATATTTTGACATAGTGTTATTTAAAAAAAAGCTTTTCTCTTACACCCATTTCCCCTCAGTGTGAAGCTAAATTTAATTCTGACTCCTCCCATCTGATGACAACTACAACTAAACACAGTCCAACCTCTAGATTAGTTTGGATCTGGTTTTCAAACTGTCACTGTCCATCTCATCTTTGGAGAGTCCTGCAGATTTCAGAAGAGAATAGTCCAAATCCTGTAGAGGACAAAACCTTAGTGAAGTGTGAAAGAGGAAGAGCCAGTCAGACCCAGGATCAGTGCTGACGGGTTTCACTTCAGTCCAGACAACATGACGATTCAATTTACTTTTGAACTTCTGGGTGAGTCAAAGCCATCGATCATCCATAATGAATCTGTGTTGTTCAGGTGTCAGGTGTGTGAAGAGAACAGCTCTGTATCTGACAGCTTTAGTACCTAATGAACTAATACATGCTGATGGATGAAGCAGCAGTCAGTAGGATTTCCTGATCCAGACTGTTCTTGATCTGATACTTAAATTATTGATAGGAATTAAAGAAAAACTGTGATCCTGTCTCTGCTGTAGCTAATGACACATTTGTCATTTGAATCACTACATTCAGCATCACTCTGGTTATGTTCTTCCTCGTGTGGTCACTGCTGTTCCATCTCACCTGCACATCTTGCTGATACAAAGATACAGAGTGACACAGTGAACCACGAGGCCTCCAGAAAGTTTTCTTCTTTGGTAAATGCAATGC
Organism: Channa argus; assembly: GCF_033026475.1. Taxonomy (NCBI): domain Eukaryota; kingdom Metazoa; phylum Chordata; class Actinopteri; order Anabantiformes; family Channidae; genus Channa; species Channa argus. Next base: position 1,055,217 of record NC_090208.1, read on the forward strand.
GCTGCCTTTTTATAGTATCACTGATCTTCGACCTTAGTTTCGATTCATTACTGCAAATGCTTCTTTGAACATTTGCTGTTTTCAACACAAATGTGAAATGAGTTGATAATTATTTTCTCCTTTTGAAAAGTTCTATGTATCTGGTCTGTAGCCTTTACATTTAAAATCAGGTTTTCTCCTTCAGTCTGTATGTGAATTTAACTTCTTCTATCTATATCACAGGCGTAACAGTTCTGGCTTTTGTGGTTGTCCTGGTTCTGTTTCTGGTTGGACTTGTGCAGCTGTTGAGGAATAGAACAGGTATGAAAAGTGAACTGCTCAGTGAGTCTTGTCCAGTCCTCACGTCTGTACTGGAACTACAACTTTGACCGAGTCTGTTGGAAGATAAAGTCTACAATGACATTTTCATATCAACCATTTTTTTCAGGTTCATGTTGGACATCAACCCACTGCCTCTACTGTAAGTGATGTTGTTACTTTACATTTCTAAGTTTGATTATTTTCTCTGATCATTTTCTGACAAGACAGAAAGTTTGTAGTTTTCACATTATTTTTTTTCTCTTTACACTGTTGGAGACGTACAAAAAGGTTATTCTTCAGGACTCAGGCCCAGATACAGTAGCATCCATACCTGCTGTGTGCCTGATACCCACTGAGCTGTAAAGCACTTCATATTGCACTAGCCTGAACAAAAAGTGCTATATACAGTTTGAATCATTGGTTGGTTGATGTTTCTGAAAGTAGTGTCACATAAATCCACTACTTAAATTAGATAAAAACCACAGTGACGAAATATTTTAGGAAATAACTGAGTTATCAATCTACATATGTATTTCTGAGAATACAGAACACTAAACTGCTTCAGATCTTCAAGCTAAATATAACACACACCAAAAAATGTTGAACATAAACAGATTGAAAGTGCATATGGCAGGTTACCAGCAGCTGTTCATGTAGAAACATTAGTCTGCTGGTGGTGGTAGCAGCTTAGTAATCACAGAGCATTCTCACCTTTGACTAACAAAGGCTCATAAATTAGTTTGGTTTCAATGAGGGGACAGTTTGGCCTGAGTGTCAGTGGAAGATTGGTCCCTTGTCTTCAGCCCTAAATTTGTAAAGACCTGAAGTTTACCTGCACCAAGCAGGGACATCGTAGGACAACTTAGTTTTATCTTTATCCCAATTCCTCTGTCTTTTCACTTCCTAATACTAATTCTATTTTCCTCCTCACAGATAGCCCCTCCCCCCAAACGTGCACTTTCACCTAAACCACTTCCACCTCGACCTCTTTTTTCTCCTGCTTTATGTCAGTCATCAGTCAACCTTGCTGATTTCATCCTGCTAACTTATTCAAACTGTGCATCACTCTCCTCATTTCCAACTGTTACCAAGGACGACTCATCCACCCTCGTCCTCTCTAACCATCCTGCCACCTGTCCTCTGCATCCCATCCCCTCCACTCTCCTTAATGCAGTTGCACAGACACTAATCCCAGCTATTACACAAATCATTCGTACATCTCTAACAACAGGCACCTTCCCCACCTCATTTTTAATAATAATAATAATAATTCATTTTATTTATAAAGCACTTTACGTTTGTTTACAAATCTCAAAGTGCTACACAAGCAGATTATAAGCAAGAATAAAACATAAAAACATGTAAAGCATAGAAACATAAAAAACATAAAATAATATATAAAAAAGATAATGATCACTTTAAAATGCTTTACTAAACAAAAAAGTCTTTAACTGTTTTTTGAAACAGTCCACAGTCTGTGGTGCCCTCAGGTTCAGGTAGAGTGTTCCAGAGCCGTGAAGCAGCTGCTGAGAAGGCTCGATCCCCCATTGAGTGGAGTCTGTTGTGGAGGGGTAGAGGTGATAAGTGTTGGTAGAACGAAGGTGTCTTGTTGTAGATTGCAATGTGAGGAGTTCATTAAGATACTGTGGGGCATTTCCATGGATGCTCTGGTGGGTAAGTAGACAGAGTTTGAATTCAATGCAAAGGTGGATGGGGAGTTAGTGAAGTGTCTGGAGAACAGCAGTGATGTGCTCATATTTCGCACCCTCATAAGGATCCTGGTAGCATTGTTTTGAACATATTGGAGCTTTTGAAGGCTCCTGCCAGAGATCCCAATGAGAAGAGCATTGCAGTAGTCCAGCCTGGAGGAGACAAAGGCCTGGACCAGCCTTTCAGCGTCGCAGAGGGAGAGGGAGGGGCGGAGTTTGGCTGTTTCTGAGATGAAAAAATGCAATTTTGCAGAGGTGTTGGACATGTGTTTCAAATGACAGGTGAGGGTCAAACTTAACCCCCCAGGTTGTTAACAGAGTTGAAGAGGGTAATGGTGCGACCACAAAAAGAGATACAGTTAATGGGGGAGGAATGAAGCTGGTGGGTGGTACCAACTAGAAGGGCTTTGGTTTTTATGCTGTTCAGCTGAAGGAAGTTCTCTGTCATCCACGCCTTGATGTCCTCCAGGCAACAGGTGAGAGTTGATGGAAGTGTCGGTGGGGTCGGGCTCAGTCTCACGTACAGCTGAGTATCATCAGCATAGCAGTGGAAGGAGAGAGTTTGCAGAAGAGGAGTTGGAAAATGATGTATATGAAGGGAAGTCCATTGAAATGATTTTGTGGTCCGAGACACCCAGGTCGTATACTTGGCGGTTAGAAATGGGGTCATTACTTAGTCAGTAATGACTAAGTCGAGGTTGTGGCCCTATGAGTGGGGACCTCAACTTTCTGCTTCAGGTTTAAGCAGTCCAGCAGTTCTAAGAACTCAGCAGCAGAATGGTTAGAAGGTGTGTCCACATGGATATTCAGGTCTCCGAGTATCAACACGTTGGGTGATGATGTGCAGAAAGTTGAAAGGAGTTCACACATTTCTCTGATGAAACCTGGGTGTTGCTTTGGTGGCTGGTAAATAATAAGTATGAAACTAGAGAGTGGATGTTTACACAGAGGAGGGAGGCATGACAGTTTCAAATCTTTATGGTGGATTATGATTAGACCCCCAATGCGACCAGTGGTGGGGGCTTTTTTAAGGTAGGTATATCCAGGGGGCAGGACTCATTCATTCCTGGAGGTGTCACCATTCGGAATCATTAACCACTTTGTTCCCCAAACAACAACAGCAGCACCACCAACAACAACAACCTTTGTCTGCAACACAAGCCCTTCCTCAACTACAACTGCTGGTTCCTCAACAAATTAATGATGCAACAACTGCTGCTGCTGCTGCTCCAACAACTGCTGCTCTTAGGTGTTAAAATTTCCTAGTTTTAATATTTTAAATCAAGATCAGCTAAAACCACACTGTGGTGATAATTAAGAAGTGATTAGATTTTTTAATGATTAAGTAATCAAACATTTTCTCATATCTTAAAAGTGCTAGAACTGTCTTATCTTATTGAATAATCAAGTGGTGGTGCATTGTTCTGACTTTCATCTAAGCCAACTTCCGCTCAATATATTGACATTTTCCAGTGTTTTATTCATGGTGGTTGTTAAATGTGTTGGTTTGATGGTGTCCTCAGCTCCAGAATTGTTGATTATAAATCCACGTTGAACTCAGAAGTAAGAGTTGTTTCTACCTTATTGCTTTCAAAATGCTTAATTGTTTAACATTTTGGTAAAAGAAGCAGTACGGTGCCAATCAGAGTCCCTGAATGTTATTTTAGCATCTGTTTTCATTTTGAAATGCTGTCCTTCAAAACCCTTCCTTTGCACTAAAAAGGCCCCTGATCAGACTCAGGTTGGTGGTAGTGGGGTTGTATGAGATACTTCTCCATTGTAGGCATATTACTTATAGTAGATGTCAAGTTCAATTGTGAACAGTGTGTTAGATGTTTTTGAGCTTATTTCCATATCTCCTGCTGGTTTCTAATGTGGTCACTTGATGTCATTGTTGCCAAGTTTCTAAAGTGTTTCTAATCCCACACGTATTGCTGCTGAACCATAGGGGTGTGTAGTATTGCTCATACGCTTTGCTTTCTTTTATGGTTGATTTTAAATATTAATAATATTGGCACATTGTTTTTGTTTGTATGACGGTTGTCTCTCCAGTACTAAGACGTGCTACACTCAGATCATTACTTTCCACACAGAACATATAGAATTAAAAGAGGTTCTTTGACTGCACCTCTTCACAGTAAGCGCAGTTTTAAGGACGTGAAAAACATGCTCATTGTAGCATAAAGCAAAACATTTTGTCGGCTTCATACCTTCAACAATTAACTGTCGAAAAGTACAGAAAGTATTTTCATCAGGAGAACTTAATTATTGACCCTGGAACTCATTGTAATTATGGTTGCAGTAAGTCGTAAATATTAGTTATTGAAGTATTGAAGACAAGCTCTGTAAAGCTTTGCTTTCATTTCGACATTAACAAACTGTTCTTCTGGGAATCTTACAACAGGTTGAACAAAACAATGAATTACTGATTCGTGATTATACTCAGAGTTTCCTTTGTTTGACAGTGACAGTTGTCCTGATGGACCAAAGCATGAAATACCCAGACTGGTTCCGCTTTCTTGATCATCTTGTAACATCAGTACAGCTAAACAGAACTACTGCGTGTTCACAAAGAACAATGGTAGGAAGGGATTTGAAATAAACCAAAACTGAAGAACAAGTTTCAAATAAACTCCAGTTAAGAACTGGTGCCACAGCACTGAAAAAGAATTCCTGAATAGCAGCAGCTCTGTGTTGTTTGTGATCTAGTCAGGTGTCATTTCTTATTCCACTTGTCAAAGCATCAGCTAAATATCCTTGACTTGTTTTGAAAGGGACATGTTGCCCTGGCAACTATACTGGGTTCCACGTTACACTGACCACACGTCTGAAGTAAAAGAGATCTCACTCTTTGTCTGTATCTGCAGAACTTTGCATGAACTTATTCACAGAACAATGACGACATGTTGGTTTTTAAGTCATTTTCTTCTTTGGTTTCATTTACTGAAAATGAAAACTAAAGGTGGTGAGTTCAGTTTCATTTCATTGAATCACAATAACCCTGCTACACAGCTTTTATAATGTATGTGCTCAAAACAATCATTGGATGTAATGATGAGATTCCAGTTTCACATCATTCCACATTAAAAGCAACAGGCACATAAAAAGTCAACTATGAATACGGGTGATGGTGCAACAGAGGTGCTCACAAATGTGTAAAATCACTTCAAGTGGTATCAAGGTGTTTGCAGAAGAGAACAAGTGCATTTACAATTATAGGCTACAAGCAAAATGAATAATTATAAGTATTTATAAGAAAGAACCAACAGCTGGAAAAATGAGTCATAGCAACAAACAAAAGGCTTTGTGTGTTGACGTCTTGCGTTTTTGAAAGACAGCTTTTTCCACATTTTCGTGCTACAAAAACAGGAACACGCCCAGTCCTGGAGACTTCATGCATAATTTATGCATCACCTGAACAGTATATAAGCTGCAGCAATACAGAGCAGGTGAACAGAACCACAGCATCAACATCTCAGAAAACTACTCAGCATTTCTCACCTGTTCATCATGATGAAGCTGATTGTTTCTCTGGCTCCTTTAACTGTCACCAGAACTGATGACCCAGTAATAATCCTTAATTGAAGAATAGCCAATGTTTTATTTTTACAAAGCACAAAAGTTGTAATTTCTTATAAGCATATAACCAGATAAAATCTAGTATATGATTCCCTAGAAACAACAGCTGCTGGACAAGTCTGACAACAAGATCTACTGCAGCAACAACAGCCATTGTTTTCCAAGACCTTCATAAACTACAACCACGTCCCAGCAACAACAGCTGCTGCTGTTAGTAGTTAAAATAAGCAGCGACATGTTCTGACGGTGCCAAATCAAGATAAAATGGCTAAAACCACACTCAGCTGAAGATGCAGTAGAATTTAATGATCAAATTTAAAATAAAAGGAAAAAGAATGAATTTGTTTTTCTTCATGTATGTGTGGGTTCCTCAGAGTTCTCTGGTAAATGGTTGTATCTCTTTGTGTGACCGTGTGGTGGACTGTCCAGGGTTTACTCCAACTTCTGTCCAGTGGCAGCTGGGTGTCGGCTGCAGCTCCCCCATGACCCTTAACGGGATAAGTTCTAATAATGGACGCGTGAAGCTTCAAACTGAATGTAATTGGTTTTTCTGTGACCCAAATGGGTTTGAAGAAATAATGATCTTTATCACCTGTGGTACTTAAATGTGTTCTATACCTGAACACATGTAAAACACTGTCTGATGCTCTTTTCACCTCTAGAACATTCTTCACCAGGAGTCTGCAGATGATTTGAAGCAGAGTTTGTCATCGCAGAAGCTCAAATTTCTGTCAGTATGGAACAATTTTCTGTTCTTATAATAATTCAATATAAATGCAATATAGAATTTAGTTGTTTTCTTTCCTGGTGTCTTGAGGTGTTAGGTAGATATCCTCACTCTCCAGCTAAAATAAGACCTGATGATTAATTAAACATGATAGGAATTCATGAAGCAACACTCACACCACACAGACACACACACACACACACACACACACACGCATTCTCTTGACCTCATCTTTGAAGACATTCACATCAAAAAATGTTTAAAATCAGTGGTCTTCATCCCCAAATACACATCTGAGTGGCCACTTAATGTTGGTAGAGTTTGAAGGTTCCTGTCAAAAGTCAACACCTGCATTCTCACACTTCAAAGATGAGGTCAAGAGAATACATGTGTGTGTGAGTGTGTGTGTGTTCGGTGTGTGTGTGTGTGAGTGTGTGTGTGAGAGAGAGAGAGAGAGAGAGAGTGTGTGTGTGTGTGTGTGTGTTTGTGAGTGTGTGTGTGAGACAGGGGTGTATTATGTCTCATAGTTGCAAAGAAACAAACAGTATTTGATCTATCTGACTGTTTTTAGCTTCTATTTTGTCGCCGGGTCAAATTGACCCGAACAGTAGCTTTGTAATAGAAACATGTAGGAAGGTTACAAATATGTGAACTGAACCATTTTTATTTTATATGTTGATTACACTAATTAAACCAAGCAGGAAAAGTTTCAAAGTGAAAAAATACTTTTAAGTATTTTTTTTAGATTGTTAACTTTAAAACGGGTCAATTTGACCCTGAACAGAAGAAGTGTCTCATTTTAATTTATCAACATCACTCCATAAACAAAAAAAAATTCAAAATATAAAATAAATTTTTTAAAAATCAATTGCATATAAAACTATTGTAATTTATGTGTAGGTCTTTTCAGTTTACATTAAAAAAAGTTTTAACATGATCTTTTTGTAATAAACGAGTGACCTATGCTCATTGAACCATGATCTGTAAACAGTAAACAACATTATTGAACTAAATATTGATTTAAATGGTTAGTAATGGAGTTAATGATGAGATATAAACAATGTTCTTTGGGATTTTTTGGTTTCTGACACTTTTGTATAATTAAGTGTCCCCCGGGTCAATTTGACCCGAGGGACACATCAAGGCTGTTCCTCAGAAACAAAGTCAACAGGAGGGTTAAGTAATGGTTCAATTACAGCTACCTTATAGGCCTGTGGTACATAGCCTGTTTCTAAAGATAGATTGATGATATCTAATATGAACGTATCTATTAAGGGTAAAGCTTCCTTGAGCAGCTTAGTTGGAATAGGGTCTAGCAGACAGGTTGTTGGTTTAGATGAGGTAATAATTGAAGTTGAAATGAGATTCTTTCGTGTTGCCTGTTTTGAGCTGTGTTTGTGAATTGTACCATGGAGGTCGGCTCCTCTGATTCACTGCTTTCTTTGTCAGAGGAGCAACAGTATCTAGTATCATAAGCAGTGAGGCTGCAGAAGCATCAACTAGATAATCAACTTGTACGAGAGTAAAATTCTAACAGCAACAAACAAAACATTACAGTCTCCTCTGTCCTCTGACCTTCAGTGACCTGTGTCCTCCTGTTCCAGGTGTGTCTGTGCTGCTGCTGCTGTCTGGACTCACTGTTTCTGCAGGTGAGATGATAGATGATGGAGGTGAAAACATAAATGAAAATAAAGTCCTGAACATTTAACATTTACATTTGTCCATCAGTGCAGTGATGGAGGTGAAACCAAGGATGTAGAGACTCAGTAACTTTCCACCTGGTCCTAACAGTAACATGTCACAGAGCCAGTAAGGACTGATTTCATTCTCTGAGAGTCTGGATTAACACTGGACCCTGTCTCTGTTTGTGTCTCTGTTGTTTAGATCATCTTTTGATCCTGAAGTTCTCTGAGGATCCTGTGATGACAGGAAGTGATGTCACTCTTCAATGTAAAAAGACAATTGGTGACTTTGTCGAAGCTTATTTCTTCTTTAATGAAACCAAACTTGTATCTGACCCTAAGATCGTGTTCATCATCCACAAAGTCCAACGGTCTGATGAAGGTCTCTACTCATGCTCTACTGATGTCCATGGAAAATCTCCTCAGGTCCAGCTGAGGGTCAGAGGTCAGGACACTGACATCACTTCCTGTTTAAAGATATGAACTAACCTGCTGACCTGATGATAAACTGATCACTGAACCAGATTCTGCTCCTCTGTCTACAGATCCTCCTCCAACCTCTGATCCTCACACCACCACATCATCTACAAACTCTGCTGCTCCACCTCCTGGTTCAGTTGTTGTCCTTCCTCTCTCTGTGTCTGTCATCAGTCTCTTCCTCCATCTGGTGATCGTCTGTCTTTTTTACATCTAATCTGTTCTGTTCCTCTGATTCAGCAGTGAACACAGGAAACACAAGAAATAAAATAAATTTGGTCTCTTTCAAACATAAAATGTTAATATAACAAAATATTTTTATGTGTATCTTTCCAAATATTTGTAACGGTGTCGACACATGTACAGACATGCAGATTTTCAAAATAAAAGTTCCAGACAGATCTAAAGTCCTTGAAATTCAGATTGTTTGACTCATACATGATTTATTTATTTACTTATGTTTTTGAAGTGGCACTTGGCCTCTTCTGGTCAGGTGACACCATACTGCATTAATACATGAGCTGGTATCCAGAGAGTGAGCTGAATAAATGTAAAGCAGACCATGTCTTCACTCTGCTGACCTCAAAGGGGCAAAAATAGTCCACACCAGTACTTGTAAAGGAACCGATCCTCTGATATACGTCTTTGTATTTCTGAGCACACTCTTCTTATCTAAATCCTGTGAGAATGTACTTCCTACCTAGGTGTGCAGTTCATTCATCCATGTACAAGATAGCTGGGTGATCCTTAACCCTCTGTCTTCCAAATATGGATCTATCTTCATTCTTGTGAGCTTTTCCTTCTTGCAGAGCTTTAATTTCCTCAATAATTCTGCTTTTGACAAAGGCAAATTAACTCAGCTTTGAAATGTCTTCAGCTGTGAATCTCTGCCTGTGCCTGAGCACTTGTCCCTCAAGTGAAGAAGGGTTCAGCTGACATACTATCGCACTGTAAACCTCTGGCAGAAACTCCTTACTTTTCTGCCTCAAGCTTAGCGGTATCTCTTTGGGATGTAGGAGTCAAGTTGTTGGGGGTTCAGCTCTGACTCTTACAGCTTTGCACCTTAGTAATAACAATTGCGTTTACTTTACTATTACAATCTAACTTCCTGTGTAATTTGCTGCAGATGTTTCCAGACGTTTGAAGACATTGATTTCATTCAGAAAACATAAGGTTGGATTTAAGAACTAAAAAAAACAAAACAAGGTACTTCATGGTACTTTATGTAATCTAGTATTACTAAGTAAATACAAGTGTTGTAATGTTTCTTTTATCATTAACAGCGTCTCTCAACATGTACTTTTGTCTTCTCATAGCTGAAAAACACATTCTGTCTCCCAGGATTCAATGTGATCATTGGGATTTACCCTTCGATTGCAACACTACCGATGCTGTACCTTTATCACAGTTACATCAGAGGTGACATTTCCAGTTTCTCAACATTCCCGATGAAAATCAAAAAGCAGACAGTGAGGTTGTGATAAGTACAGGTTTAAATTTATGCAATATGTCAAGTACTGGCTCTGTAAGACTTTGACTTCACCTACTTCACATACTTGAATAAAACATTCTCTCTTCTGGAATTAAATTTGATTGTTCTTCTGTGAATCACTGCTGGTGAAACAGGTTGAACAAAACAAGGAATCTTGATCTGGCAGTGCCACAGACATATTTGCTATCACAGCACAGAGTGTGTTTCCATCCTTTGTCCTCTGTGCTCTTTACCATGAACAATGTGTTTTCCCTTCAGTGGTTCTGTGGTGTAAGAATAATAATAAAAAAAGACTAATCTTTAAGTTTATCTTCAAAGTTGCTATTTAGTGAAAATACATTTCCATCTCGGAGTTGAGATGTGAGATGTTTCCTAGGGGCGGCTAAATGTACGGCCTTTCCATGGGCTAGAGAGCCACCGTACAGCCAGGTCGTTGGGTCACTGAATGTGTTGCTGTTTTCCCTGCAAAGCACAGCAACATAATGTTTCTCCTTATGAGCTTACGTTAGCATCTCAACAAGACTGCTCAATGGTTTTTGGGTGGTCTACAGATATTACACTGACTAATCTAAAACTCCTATGAAATTTTCACCGGGACTACATTTGATAATCTCTTACTAAAAGAACAGCAAATTTTGTTTTAAAATATTTAAAAAACTGGTCTCTGTGGTCCACAGCCATTTAATTGTTAACAGCAGGAAGTTTTCAAATAGTCAAACACCACAGACATTTCAATTAAATGTTGACTTTTCACATTAAATTCACTAACCACTTTTGTCTCCTAAACAACTACTGTTCCAAAAGCAACAGCTGCCCCAACAGCAACCAGGGTCCCAACAACTGCTGCCAGAAAAACAACTGCTGTCCCAACAACTGCTGAGAGAAAAACAACTGCTGTCCCAACAACTGCTGCCAGAAAAACAACCGCTGTCCCAACAACTGCTGAGAGAAAAACAACCGCTGTCCCTACAACTACTGCCAGAAAAACAACTGCTGTCCCAACAACTGCTAAGAAAAAAACAACTGCTGTCCCAACAACTGCTGCCAGAAAAACAACCGCTGTCCACACAACCATCCATCTGTCATGATCTAATAGAAATAATACTCTTATGCTTCTACTGCAGTTTTTGCATGCTTGAATAAAACCTGTCCTCCTGAGGTAATAATGTTCTTCTGTGAGATCCTGCTTCTCATACACAAGCTCGTGATTCGTCTTCATTTTCTCTTTAAACCATCATCACCTCTTTGCACCAATTATTATAACATAACAAACGTTCAATGAATGCATTACTGTAATATTGTTGGGTATAGTCAACTATATTGTTTCACATCAACATGTAACATTTAAACTTGTAGCTTCCCAAGCAACAGTAATTCTATAGTGAACACTGTAACTTTGTGTTGTAGTTAATACTTCACATTAGAAAATCACATAAAAAATGCAACAATGTCATCAATTCTCTGGTTTGTCTTTTTTGCACATTTGTGTTTGCTGCTTTTGCTCTTATCAAGACAGTGTGATTGTCATGCTTTACAGACTAAACCAAAAATCTGCATGTTATTCACCACAGAGGGAATCTATGACTGAAACCATGTTTTAAATGGGATTTTATAATTGTACAAAAACAACTGTAAGCATGAAGTGAAAAAAATTACTTCTTTTTCATTATGGCAAGTTGGAGTACAGGGTGAAAGCTGCCACACCTACATAAGTTGTATACTTAAGACCAGAGGAGCACTTTGTGAGGACCAGCGTCTCTCAGTACATGTGTATCACATGTGTCCTGCCTCACTGTGGCTTCATGGTGTGTAGTACGCAGCACTAAAGAACTTGAGTACTAAAGAAATACTAGTATGTTCAGTAGGTCTAGTAGCTAGTACGAGTAGCTGGAGTTTTTCAGACATGATGATGATGATGATGCTTTTTATCTGTGAACAAAAGAAACCAGCCCATAAAACACCAGCGCCACTAAAACTGATGACAACTGGCAGCCAAACTACAAATGAGAAGCACAAGTTGAACTTAGTTGCAGACTATCATCTGCTCTTATTTTTACTTATCCAACAAATGTGTTCTCTCATGGAGGATTCATTTTGACACTTCTTACTCTGCAAGTCCTGAGACGGGTTGAACTATAGAAAGAATCTCAATCTGTCAGTCTGACAAATTTCAGGGGTTAATGTATTAACTTTTCACCTTTGGGGAGTTTCGGTGTGAGCGTGACACTGACGGTGAAACAGCTCTAAATGAGTTTTGAATGTAATAACATTTTTTAAAAGATCCTTACGTTAGTCTTGTTTCGTGGACTGGCTAAAAACCTCTTGATAAATGTCGAGGACATTGATGAGTTAAACACAGGCATCAACAATATGATGGTGTTTGAACACTGAAAACGGTAACGACAATCTGATACTCTGGTTTACTTTTGCATTTTCAGTCCTGACAAGCTGAAACACTGATCTCACTTCTGCAGTTTTTGGTGCTGCAGCACTAATCCACCACATGTAGTGTGTAGTCTCAGAGGCTGCTGGGACATGTGTCTGCAGGTGAAGCTACACACAAAATGAGGACACCAATTAGTGTTTGCCTTTTTTTTAGTAGTTTTCTTTGAACGATTCTTTCATTTAGATCTTTTTTTTTTCCAATGGAAAAATGAAACCGTAGGCACATTGTGAAAGTGACGAGTAAAATACTTTAACATGTCATTAGGCTTCAAGTGAACTTGTAACACAAAATTCAGAGTTATCTAGGCAGTAGAGGCCCAGACCACAATATTAGATACGGGTTGGTATGTGTGATTGAATGGTGACATCATCCCCTGTGAACAGAAAGTGAACTTAACACGTGAGTGATGACACATGATTTGGTGTAATGTAAGTCGGCTTTTTAGAGCCAGACGAGTTGTGCTGCCTTGTCTCCTCATTTCTGCTACAATCAGTATAGTGACTTTTATTCAGTGGAAACACACAGATGGACCATCAGCACAGCTGAACATAATTACTTAGAATTACTACAGCCGCACTGCGAGTTCTAACGTTAACCATTCATTGTGACAGTTCTTACTCTGTGAGTCACAGTTCCTGGGATAAATTGAAACTTAAAAAAATCTCAGTCTGTCAGTTTGAACCCAGGGACCTTGTTGCTGCCATTTTTCACAATGTATTTCATCTTTGACAGACAAGTTAAAGCCGAGGACTTAATGTGTTTACTCATCACCTTTATGGAGTTTCAGCATGAGCATGACACTTAAAACCATTCCTGAACAGGTTGGAAGGATGAGGTTCTGGTTTTACAACATTCCAGATGGGAACCCAAAGGCACATTGCAACAGAGGCTTCAAATGACCTTGTAACTCATTTACTAGTAACCAAAGTCAGAGTTTTTAGGTTAATTCCACAGCAAGGAATTTATTATTCAGTAAATATGAACATTTCCACCTTTTTGTAAACTAGAATAGATACAGCAGGAAGGAAATGCAGCTTCTGCAGGAGACGTGGATGCAAAGACAATACAATAACTCCATCAGCATTAAAATAAAACCTTACTGCTCCGCTGAGAAAATGGTGTCTTCCACTATATTTAACCTGCTGGGACTTGTGGATGAAATGTTGTTAGGGTGAATCAAATGACACATTTTCAGAAGGACACTGTTTTAACTTATCCAAGGAGGAAGTAGTAACACTGCAAAAGCCAGTTCCCCAAACACCACCACCACCAACAACAACAACGACCTTTGGCTGCAACACAAGCCCTTCCTCAACTACAACTGCTGGTTTGTCAACAAATTAATGGTGCAACAACTGCTGCTGCTGCTGCTCCAACAACTGCTGCTTTTAGTTGTTAAAATTTATTAGTTTTAATATTTTAAATAAAGATCAGCTAAACCACACTATGGTGATAATGAAGAAGTGATTAGATTTTTTTAATAATTAAGTAATCAAACATTTTCTCATATCTTAAAAGTGCTATAACTGTCTTATCTTATTGAATAAACAAGTGGTGGTGCATTGTTCTGACTTTCATCTAAGCCTACTTCCGCTCAATATATTGACATTTTCCAGTGTTTTATTCATGGTGGTTGTTAAATGTGTTGGTTTGATGGTGTCCTCAGCTTCAAAATTGTTGATAATAAATCCACGTTGAACTCAGAAGTAAGAGTTGTTTCTACCTTATTGCTTTCAAAATGCTTAATTGTTTAACATTTTGGTAAAAGAAGCAGTACGGTGCCAATCAGAGTCCCTGAATGTTATTTTAGCATCTGTTTTCATTTTGAAATGCTGTCCTTCAAAACCCTTCCTTTGCACTCAAAAGGCCCCTGATCAGACTCAGGTTGGTGGTAGTGGGGTTGTATGAGATACTTCTCCATTGTAGGCATATTACTTATAGTAGATGTCAAGTTCAATTGTGAACAGTGTGTTAGATGTTTTTGAGCTTATTTCCATATCTCCTGCTGGTTTCTAATGTGGTCACTTGATGTCATTGTTGCCAAGTTTCTAAAGTGTTTCTAATCCCACACGTATTGCTGCTGAACCATAGGGGTGTGTAGTATTGCTCATACGCTTTGCTTTCTTTTATGGTTGATTTTAAATATTAATAATATTGGCACATTGTTTTTGTTTGTATGACGGTTGTCTGTCCAGTACTAAGACGTGCTACACTCAGATCATTACTTTCCACACAGAACATATAGAATTAAAAGAGGTTCTTTGACTGCACCTCTTCACAGTAAGCGCAGTTTTAAGGACGTGAAAAACATGCTCATTGTAGCATAAAGCAAAACATTTTGTCGGCTTCATACCTTCAACAATTAACTGTCGAAAAGTACAGAAAGTATTTTCATCAGGAGAACTTAATTATTGACCCTGGAACTCATTGTAATTATGGTTGCAGTAAGTCGTAAATATTAGTTATTGAAGTATTGAAGACAAGCTCTGTAAAGCTTTGCTTTCATTTCGACATTAACAAACTGTTCTTCTGGGAATCTTACAACAGGTTGAACAAAACAATGAATTACTGATTCGTGATTATACTCAGAGTTTCCTTTGTTTGACAGTGACAGTTGTCCTGATGGACCAAAGCATGAAATACCCAGACTGGTTCCGCTTTCTTGATCATCTTGTAACATCAGTACAGCTAAACAGAACTACTGCGTGTTCACAAAGAACAATGGTAGGAAGGGATTTGAAATAAACCAAAACTGAAGAACAAGTTTCAAATAAACTCCAGTTAAGAACTGGTGCCACAGCACTGAAAAAGAATTCCTGAATAGCAGCAGCTCTGTGTTGTTTGTGATCTAGTCAGGTGTCATTTCTTATTCCACTTGTCTTTGTCCACTGTTTGAAAAAGCATCAGCTAAATATCCTTGACTTGTTTTGAAAGTGACATGTTGCCCTGGCAACTATACTGGGTTCCACGTTACACTGACCACACGTCTGAAGTAAAAGAGATCTCACTCTTTGTCTGTATCTGCAGAACTTTGCATGAACTTATTCACAGAACAATGACGACATATTGGTTTTTAAGTCATTTTCTTCTTTGGTTTCATTTACTGAAAATGAAAACTAAAGGTGGTGAGTTCAGTTTCATTTCATTGAATCACAATAACCCTTCTACACAGCTTTTATAATGTATGTGCTCAAAACAATCATTGGATGTAATGATGAGATTCCAGTTTCACATCATTCCACATTAAAAGCAACAGGCACATAAAAAGTCAACTATGAATACGGGTGATGGTGCAACAGAGGTGCTCACAAATGTGTAAAATCACTTCAAGTGGTATCAAGGTGTTTGCAGAAGAGAACAAGTGCATTTACAATTATAGGCTACAAGCAAAATGAATAATTATAAGTATTTATAAGAAAGAACCAACAACATTCCAGATGGGAACCCAAAGGCACATTGCAACAGAGGCTTCAAATGACCTTGTAACTCATTTACTAGTAACCAAAGTCAGAGTTTGAAGGTTAATTCCACAGCAAGGAATTTATTATTCAATAAATGTGAACATTTCCACCTTTTTGTAAACTAGAATAGATACAGCAGGAAGGAAATGCAGCTTCTGCAGGAGACGTGGATGCAAAGACAATACAATAACTCCATCAGCATTAAAATAAAACCTTACTGTTTTCCACTATATTTAACCTGCTGGGACTTGTGGATGAAATGTTGTTAGTGTGAATCAAATGACACATTTTCAGAAGGACACTGTTTTAACTTATCCAAGGAGGAAGTAATAAGTATTTTTACTGTGACATTTTAAGTCTGCTATGTTAAAAAGTGGGTGTGGTGGGTGTTGTCATTAAACATTTTTGGTGACAAAGGTGAGTGACAGCAACACGTCGATTCCTGGAGGTGTCATGTGTCGCTCCTGAATTTATCCAGCACCTGTACAGTATATAAAGTGCTGCAGCACAGAGCAGGTGAACTTACAGCATCAACATCCAAGATCATCACAATGAAGCTGCTTGTTTCTTTGACTCTCACCTGGATGCTGCTCTGTGCAGGTAACTCGACTTATTCTGACTATACACGTTCTACAGGTCTTACACAGACTGATTTAAAACCCTTAGGAAGTTTAAACTGAATAGTTCTTTAGAAAAATAACAGAATATTTATTTTACTACAGCAAATTATTACTTGTTAAAGTACAATACAAGACTTATTAGATTGCATCTGTGGTCTATAACCATTTTACCTGATGTCTCAAATCTTCTTTAAAAGCAGGAAGAATTTTAAATAATCAAACACCTCAGACATTTGAGTTCAATTCAAATTTTTGACATAATCAGAATCATTAACCACTTTGTTCCCCAAACAACAACAGCAGCACCAACAACAACAGCAGCACCAACAACAACAGCAGCTGCCAGAACAACAACAGCTGCCAGAACAACAGCAGCTGCCAGAACAACAACAGCTGCCAGAACAACAACAGCTGCCAGAACAACAACAGCTGCACTAAAACCAAGAACAACAACTACCCCAACTACTACTACTCCTTTGACAACAACTACTCCAACTACTACTACTCCTTTGACAACAACTACTCCAACTACTACTACTCCTTTGACAACAACTACCCCAACTACTACTACTCCTTTGACAACAACTACCCCAACTACTACTACTCCTTTGACAACAACTACCCCTACTACTCCTTGGACAACAACTACTCCAACATCTACTGCTTCCACCACAACAACAAACTGCTCCCCCAACAACAACAACAACAAACTACCATCCCAAGAACAACAACAACTGTTTCTGCTCCAACAACAACAACTGCTGCTGCTCCAAGAACAACAACTGCTGCTGCAACAACAACAACTGCTGTTCCAACAACAACAATTGTTGCTCCAACAACAACAACAATAAAACAACTACTGCTCCCAGGACAGAAACAAATTGCTCTCCCAACATCAACAGCAACAAACTACCACCCCAACTACAACAACTGTTTCTGCTCCAACAACAACAAGTGCTGCTCCAACAATTGTTGCTTCATCAAAACAGCTGCTCTGACAACAACAATAAAAATGAAGATCAATACTTCCACTCTAAATAGTTTGTGTTAACACACATAGTCAGGAAAATCAGCATCCTTCCATCTTTTGTCATGATCTTGTAGAACTGTTATTCCTTTGCTTCTACTACATGTTTGAATAAAACGTCCTGTCTTCTTGGGGTAAATGATGATGTTCCTCTGTGAGTTTCTGCTGCTCAGAGACACATCAGCTCATGGTTTGTCTTGTAATCTCATAACTTCTCCGTGCACCTATTGCTAAAGCATAAACATTAGATTAAAGCATTAATGTGATTTTATTAGATATAGTCGAGGACAGTATTGCATTATTACAATTGCTGATGCATCATAATGTTACAACTTTTGGATTCACACTGTAACTTTCCAGGCAGAAACAGCAGTAATTCTGTAGTGAGAACACTGTTAGTGGGTTTTGCACTTACACTTGCACTTATGTGAAAAATGCAGCATCATCACTTCTTCTTCTGCTTGCATATGTGTATTTGCTGCTTTGGTTATTTTCAAGTTTATTTCAATCGTCACGGGTGTAAAATGTTGGTTTAAGAAAAGAATAAATCTGAATATGTCGCTTTAAACTCACAGACGTGGTGACTGTAGTTTCTCTGCTGCTTTACATAGTAAACAGTTAAAAATCCATATGAATCAGCATGTTACTAACTACAGAAGGAAACTTTGGCCTGGAGACATTGTGGTAGTAATAGTAGCAATAGTATAATATAGAATGTTCACAGTGGGATTTTGGTATTTGGTAGTAAACAGTTTGTTCCCAAAGCAAACCACAGGTTTCTACTTAGACCGACGTAACGAATTTCATCCAGCTGTTCACTACCTTCCTCCTCACGTCTTCACCAGCACCTGCATAGCTGTGAAACTACAATCATGAGACACACTGGTTAACAGTAGATTCTTTCTTATAGTAACAGTTGTCATGGTTGCTGGAATATTTTTAAGCTCCAAGTGTACTTTTACCAGGCTTAGTCACACAATCTATTTGTTTTGATCAACAAGATGAGGCTACAGACACTTTAATGAAACCCCTATAAAGCTCAGAATGAAAGGAAAGAAACCTTTAGTTTAACTACAGATGTTGTATTTTATTTAGAAAATGCAAAAGCAAAAAATCAAACCATCAAAGTATTTGAGGTAATAAAATGAATACAACATCAGATGTATCATTTCTTGTCCTGTCTCAACTATCAGTCTACTCACGACCTCAGTGATGTTTGGCAAATAAGGCTGATTGAAGAGTAAGAAAATGATAATTGATGCATGATGCAGTTATCTGGTTGCTTTCTTTGCAATGGAATAACATCATCAGTCAGGCTCAAAGGTCTAACTGCCTTTGGCAGCCTCATCAGGTCAGACAGGTTGATATCCCCTGTTGGTCTCTGTGAACTTCTGGCTATCTGAAGCAGACTGACACAGTGTACCCATGTAGTCGAAGGATGCATGTCTAACAATCCAAAACCTAGAGCTCTTATACTCTTTTTCTACATTAGATAATGCTTATTTTACACTTGTACACTCCAAATGTTCACGTCCACCATGTGACCCTATTTATTTTTTCTCTGGAATTTACCCGGCGTGTTTCCAATTTGGATTTTCTCCACTTTAACTCCGCCTTCCTGCAGGTTCTTTACAGCTGAGGGATTTCTGAGCAGTAGCATTGGGCTTGGTGGACATATAAAGTTGCGTATCATCTGCATAGCAGTGGAAATAAATACTAATTCCCTGAAAATATGGCAAAGAGATTAAAAACAAAAGAGGGCCGACGACGGAGCCCAGTGGAAAATCACTATTGACAGGATCTGGCTGTGAATAACGTTTTTAGTCGTGCGATCAGAGAGGTACGAAGTAAACCAGGTGAGAGGAACACGACTAATGCCAATAGTTTTACGCGCTCCAACAAACTGTTATGTGAAATGGTGTTGAAAGCTGCACTCAAATCAAGCAGGACCAGAATGGTCAGCAGTCCATCAGCAGATCGTTAGTGAAATGATTCAAAGAGATTATTGTAGTTAAGTGCTGCAACTAGTTTTTCCCAAATTTTTCAAATTGGATGAAAGTTAAACTTTCATTTTAACTGTTTCTACATGTATCAAAATACATTTTCATTTTCAAATGGAGCTTTGATTCAACTTTGCCAAGTTTACACATTAATTGAACACATATAGGGCAAATCTCCTGTGAGCTCTTTTACTGTCATGATCATGATAAAAAACCTCCATCTTTCATTTCTTTTACTTCTTTGTGTCATTGTAGTGCTTTTAGTGACATTACATTGTAGTCCAGGTGTAAAAGGGTTACAAATGCACTTTGTTTATCATTATTATTTTCCATTTGTGTTGTGAATGTTATTCATACTTTTAAAATTCAACTTAGTATTTGTGTGTAATTGAGCCATGTCCTGTGTGACTAATGTAACTGTGGGGAAACTTTCCTTTTTTGTGCATGTAGGGGTCAGATGTGCAGGTCTTCTGCAGGTTTCTTTCTATTTTGTTATCATTTCTGTTGTTCATGTCCCGTCACCCAACTACATGTACGTCTTCACTCTGACCACTAGGTGGTACAAGTGGACTATTTCTGAAGGGGTTTTCATGCTTTAAACTGTGAAGTTATGTTCATGTTTCTAAAAATATGAATATTTGTTGTTAAAAGAAGAATGTTTCCTGGTGTATTGAGATGTATCTGATAATGTGTAGAGCTCTGAATATAAGGCTTATAAAATATTTGTTGTACATGTTTCCCTCACTGTGCTGCTGATGTGCAGGACAGACCAGAAGACGATTTCTGTGGTTGCTTTATTGTCTTCTGCAAAAGCAAATACATCGTGGGAAAATGTCCAGTCAACACCTGCTACACACAGTAACAATTAATATACTTATGTAAAACCTTTAAATACGTTTTTCCAACCACGTCATAAGATCAGGGCTTTTTTTAAAAATGTGTCCAAAAAACAAACAAACAAAACCAAAAAAACAGGACATGGCACAAGCAACACATTCTCATCCCAAGCAGTAGATTGTACGTACACTGATCGGGCCTCATGACCACGTGAGCAAACCAATACAGCAGCTCAGCCATGAGCTCTACTTTGACAAAGTTCTAATTTCTCAGTTTGTAAGTTGAAGGTGATAATTTGTACCACTTTTCTGGTCATTTGTACTGTTCGGGGTGTGTACTACTACTGTCTGATCACTGTAATTATAGTTCCAGTAAGCTTTCTTCAGAACATAAGCTGGATGTACTTGGCATTGTAGCACATTCTGTTGTGATCTACTTGAATTGTCATGTACTCGACAAACAAGTTCTCTTGTCTTGGGCCAGTAAACTTTTCTTATGAATGTGATTGTGAAGATGGGCCAGCTGCCACATCTGCTGCTACATGTTTTACCTTCCTCTTGTGTTGGGGTCACCACCGACCCGTTTTAACATTTTTAATGCATAAAAGCAGCACACACATTAAATGATTGCATCAAGGCTTTTTGCCTTTGTCAGCAAACAAAATCAAACTGAACCAAATCAATCTGACTAAATTCTTAAATACAGGTGCCACTTGTTGTTACTGTGATGACATACACTCACTGGCCACTTCATTAGGTACAACTGTACAATCTAATCCTGCCAGGAATTGTACTTTTTCAAGACTCTAACCTAAGTCAGTTTTTAAGATGAAACTGTCAGAAAGGTTGAGTGCATTAGATTAAGAGGTTCTCCACCATCCACTGTGACCTCAATGATAAACACTCAGTAGAATTAGCCCCTTTCTGACAGTTCCAACCTAAACACTGAGCAATTATAACCTTGAAAAAGTTGAAATTATGACAGAGCTGCTGAATTGGATTGAACTGTACAAGTGTACCTAATAAAGTGGCCTGTGAGCAATCTCAATTTTTGTCCCTACTTTCAGTTGAGTTTGTTTTAGTTTGACTTTAATTCAAGAGCAGCAGCTGCATTTGTTCCAGACTTTAAAGTAAACAAATTATTACTTGTTAAAGTACAATACAAGACTTATTCGATTGTATCTGTGGTCTATAACCATTTTACCTGATGTCTCAAATCTTCTTTAAAAGCAGGAAGAATTTTAAATAATCAAACACCTCAGACATTTGATTTAAATTCTAATTTTTGACATAATCAGAATCATTAACCACTTTGTTCCCCAACAACAACAACTGCTGTTCCAACAACAACAACCATTATAATGAAGATGAATACTTCCACTCTAAATAGTTTGTGTTAACACACATAGATACTCAGGAAAATCAGCCTCCTTCCATCTTCCGTCATGATCTTTCAGAACTGTTACTCCTTTGCTTCTACTGTAGTTTTCACATGCTTGAATAAAACATCTTGTCTTCATGGAGTAAATGATGTTGTTCTTCTGTGAGTTCCTGCTGCTCAGAGACACATCAGCTCATGGTTTCTCTCAGTGCACCTATTACTATAACGAAAACATAATGTGATATTGTTGGAAATAGTCGAGTACATTATTGCGTTAAAACACTTGCATCAGCTGCATCATGATGTAACAACATTCACACTTGCAGCTTCCCAGGCAGAAACCGCAGTTATGTTAAAGTGTGAAGACTGTTAGACTCTGGGGTAACTTTACTTTCCACTTCTTTAGTAAATACTGGTGTGCTAAATGCAACCAGCCCTGTTGTGGACAGATACAACTTTACTGCAAGTATCTCTGAACGTAACCAGTTTCTTGTGCATTTGACAGATTAAATGAGGCTAATTATTGCTAGTGGTTGGCTAATAATAATAATCTGAACTAGAACTTGATACTATATTCAGGCGCCATTGGCTGCAAGTATTTATTAGGTCAAATTATGCTGAACACTGAAGACATATGTCATCCCAAAGCAACAAACATGAAATTTAAAAAAGAAAAATGGGTCATTTTGTGTTTTTGGTTTCCCTATTTATTTTACTAAAAATCAGCAAACAAACCTGATCATTTTAACTGATCACACAGACTGGTCAACTGGTGTACTAATACTAATACTGTGAATGTATTCAGAGGGGCTCCATGTCAGCAGGGAAGGCAAGCAACTGGTTGGGTCCCAGACCAGTAGGGGGCCCCCAAGGGCTGACCAAAGTTAAACTCTGTACAGCCCTGGCTGTGTGCAAAGCTTGCAACAAGAACAAGGACGACCAGCTGAGGAAAAGGAAGACGAGTTATAATTCTGGGAGCGAAAAAGGAAGAAGAGGAGAAAAAAGCAAGATAGTGGTAAGTGGAGCAATGGAGGTCAAAGATCAACGGCTTTCAGCTTTCCCTTCAGGGGTCAGCACAGCTAGTTTGGGTAGTACATGTACATAAATGCCATTAAACTTCTCTTTGAATTCCCCACATCAAAATATCTCTACTTGTAGCTGAAAAATTCCTCCAGATGACATCACTTGAACTCCTTATTATAAAAAGATGTCCTCTGGGTGATGTCATTTGGAGGAGTTCTCAGCTAGAAACAGAAATATTTTAATATAGAAAAGTCAGAGTGAAGTTAATATTTACATTCTAAACTAAAGCCTTAGAAAGCAAGTTGAAAATTGGGAAGTTGCTCTTTAAGTTTTGAAAAATGCCCTTGTCATAGTGTACAAAGGATGTACAGAGGATGTACAGAGGATGTACAGAGGATGTACAGAGGATGTAGAGGATGTACAGAGGATGTAGAGAGGATGTACAGAGGATGTAGAGAGGATGTACAGAGGATGGGTGAATGTAGAAAAAAAGCACTGTGGTGCTTCACAGTTGATTTAGCACCAGGGTGGGTCAGGTGAGCACCTTGCATGGTGGCCACCACCATCGGTGTGTATGGATAAATGGAATCAACATTGTAAAGTGCTTTGGATAAAAGCACCATTTAAGTGGCCATTTCTTTACCATTTACCCCCAATTTACAACAAAATTCAAATAGAATAGATAGAATAGGCTTTATTGTCATTGCCCATAAACTGTGGGTGATCTTCTCCAACAGTGCAGTAAAATATAATACAGTAGTAAAATAAACAGTTACATAATAATAAAGAATCCCAGGTAAGCAAGGTGAGACCTTACAGATTCACAGAACAGATCCAATAAATGCCCCTTAAACAGCACCTGGCAACAGTGGACAGGAAAAACTCTGTAAAGAAGTAAACCTCCAACAAGACCAGGCTCAGGGTTCTTTTCTACGCCTGACTGTGCTGCCTGCTGCAGGTGAGCTGACCTCTGACCTTTAGTGCTCTTTCTGTATGGACTGATTGTTCCTATGAGTGAGTTGTACAGAGTGAACATTAGAACACATCAACAGCTGCTGATCAAACTGAAGCTAAAACTGAACTTCCTGCACATTTCTACATTTCTGTTAACAGTGAAACAATCAGCAACTCTGGACCAAATCAGTGAAAAACAAACACAACGGGGGAGAACAATCCCCTAGGAAGTGAGTACTGAGCGCTTCTCACACACCTGGTGTGTGAGCTGCACAGTATAACCAAGTCCAACAGGTCAAGCAGAAGAACCAAACCCAGGAACCCAGGTGGGTACAGACAGAGAGAGAGCTTTGACAACTACAACACCATAAGGTGACATAAAGTGAGTGCAATAAATATTGTTAAAGGTTTTAAAAGTGTTAAAACAAATATGAAGCTGTTTTCAATCACACTCACATACGTAGATGTAATAACTGTCTAAGATCATCAGTGTTTGACAGTATAAGTAGTAAGATCACACAACCAAGAGCTGTAGATGCTGAGAAATGATATATTTTGACATAGTGTTATTTAAAAAAAAGCTTTTCTCTTACACCCATTTCCCCTCAGTGTGAAGCTAAATTTAATTCTGACTCCTCCCATCTGATGACAACTACAACTAAACACAGTCCAACCTCTAGATTAGTTTGGATCTGGTTTTCAAACTGTCACTGTCCATCTCATCTTTGGAGAGTCCTGCAGATTTCAGAAGAGAATAGTCCAAATCCTGTAGAGGACAAAACCTTAGTGAAGTGTGAAAGAGGAAGAGCCAGTCAGACCCAGGATCAGTGCTGACGGGTTTCACTTCAGTCCAGACAACATGACGATTCAATCTACTTTTAAATTTCTGGGTGAGTCAAAGCCATCGATCATCCATAATGAATCTGTGTTGTTCAGGTGTCAGGTGTGTAAAGAGAACAGCTCTGTATCTGACAGCTTTAGTACCTAATGAACTAATACATGCTGATGGATGAAGCAGCAGTCAGTAGGATTTCCTGATCCAGACTGTTCTTGATCTGATACTTAAATTATTGATAGGAATTAAAGAATGTGATCCTGTCTCTGCTATAGCTAATGACACATTTGTCATTTGAAGCACTACATTCAGCATCACTCTGGTTATGTTCTTCCTCGTGTGGTCACTGCTGTTCCATCTCACCTGCACATCTTGCTGATACAAAGATACAGAGTGACACAGTGAACCACGAGGCCTCCAGAAAGTTTTCTTCTTTGGTAAATGCAATGCGCTGCCTTTTTATAGTATCACTGATCTTCGACCTTAGTTTCGATTCATTACTGCAAATGCTTCTTTGAACATTTGCTGTTTTCAACACAAATGTGAAATGAGTTGATAATTATTTTCTCCTTTTGAAAAGTTCTATGTATCTGGTCTGTAGCCTTTACATTTAAAATCAGGTTTTCTCCTTCAGTCTGTATGTGAATTTAACTTCTTCTATCTATATCACAGGCGTAACAGTTCTGGCTTTTGTGGTTGTCCTGGTTCTGTTTCTGGTTGGACTTGTGCAGCTGTTGAGGAATAGAACAGGTATGAAAAGTGAACTGCTCAGTGAGTCTTGTCCAGTCCTCACGTCTGTACTGGAACTACAACTTTGACCGAGTCTGTTGGAAGATAAAGTCTACAATGACATTTTCATATCAACCATTTTTTTCAGGTTCATGTTGGACATCAACCCACTGCCTCTACTGTAAGTGATGTTGTTACTTTACATTTCTAAGTTTGATTATTTTCTCTGATCATTTTCTGACAAGACAGAAAGTTTGTAGTTTTCACATTATTTTTTTTCTCTTTACACTGTTGGAGACGTACAAAAAGGTTATTCTTCAGGACTCAGGCCCAGATACAGTAGCATCCATACCTGCTGTGTGCCTGATACCCACTGAGCTGTAAAGCACTTCATATTGCACTAGCCTGAACAAAAAGTGCTATATACAGTTTGAATCATTGGTTGGTTGATGTTTCTGAAAGTAGTGTCACATAAATCCACTACTTAAATTAGATAAAAACCACAGTGACGAAATATTTTAGGAAATAACTGAGTTATCAATCTACATATGTATTTCTGAGAATACAGAACACTAAACTGCTTCAGATCTTCAAGCTAAATATAACACACACCAAAAAATGTTGAACATAAACAGATTGAAAGTGCATATGGCAGGTTACCAGCAGCTGTTCATGTAGAAACATTAGTCTGCTGGTGGTGGTAGCAGCTTAGTAATCACAGAGCATTCTCACCTTTGACTAACAAAGGCTCATAAATTAGTTTGGTTTCAATGAGGGGACAGTTTGGCCTGAGTGTCAGTGGAAGATTGGTCCCTTGTCTTCAGCCCTAAATTTGTAAAGACCTGAAGTTTACCTGCACCAAGCAGGGACATCGTAGGACAACTTAGTTTTATCTTTATCCCAATTCCTCTGTCTTTTCACTTCCTAATACTAATTCTATTTTCCTCCTCACAGATAGCCCCTCCCCCCAAACGTGCACTTTCACCTAAACCACTTCCACCTCGACCTCTTTTTTCTCCTGCTTTATGTCAGTCATCAGTCAACCTTGCTGATTTCATCCTGCTAACTTATTCAAACTGTGCATCACTCTCCTCATTTCCAACTCTTACCAAGGACGACTCATCCACCCTCGTCCTCTCTAACCATCCTGCCACCTGTCCTCTGCATCCCATCCCCTCCACTCTCCTTAATGCAGTTGCACAGACACTAATCCCAGCTATTACACAAATCATTCGTACATCTCTAACAACAGGCACCTTCCCCACCTCATTTTTAATAATAATAATAATAATTCATTTTATTTATAAAGCACTTTACGTTTGTTTACAAATCTCAAAGTGCTACACAAGCAGATTATAAGCAAGAATAAAACATAAAAACATGTAAAGCATAGAAACATAAAAAACATAAAATAATATATAAAAAAGATAATGATCACTTTAAAATGCTTTACTAAACAAAAAAGTCTTTAACTGTTTTTTGAAACAGTCCACAGTCTGTGGTGCCCTCAGGTTCAGGTAGAGTGTTCCAGAGCCGTGAAGCAGCTGCTGAGAAGGCTCGATCCCCCATTGAGTGGAGTCTGTTGTGGAGGGGTAGAGGTGATAAGTGTTGGTAGAACGAAGGTGTCTTGTTGTAGATTGCAATGTGAGGAGTTCATTAAGATACTGTGGGGCATTTCCATGGATGCTCTGGTGGGTAAGTAGACAGAGTTTGAATTCAATGCAAAGGTGGATGGGGAGTTAGTGAAGTGTCTGGAGAACAGCAGTGATGTGCTCATATTTCGCACCCTCATAAGGATCCTGGTAGCATTGTTTTGAACATATTGGAGCTTTTGAAGGCTCCTGCCAGAGATCCCAATGAGAAGAGCATTGCAGTAGTCCAGCCTGGAGGAGACAAAGGCCTGGACCAGCCTTTCAGCGTCGCAGAGGGAGAGGGAGGGGCGGAGTTTGGCTGTTTCTGAGATGAAAAAATGCAATTTTGCAGAGGTGTTGGACATGTGTTTCAAATGACAGGTGAGGGTCAAACTTAACCCCCCAGGTTGTTAACAGAGTTGAAGAGGGTAATGGTGCGACCACAAAAAGAGATACAGTTAATGGGGGAGGAATGAAGCTGGTGGGTGGTACCAACTAGAAGGGCTTTGGTTTTTATGCTGTTCAGCTGAAGGAAGTTCTCTGTCATCCACGCCTTGATGTCCTCCAGGCAACAGGTGAGAGTTGATGGAAGTGTCGGTGGGGTCGGGCTCAGTCTCACGTACAGCTGAGTATCATCAGCATAGCAGTGGAAGGAGATTCCATGCTTGCCAATGACGTGGCCCAGTGGGAGCATATAGACGTTGAAAAGGGTCGGTCGAACCAACCCCTGTGGCTCCCCACAGGTGACTGAGATTTGGCATCCCCTATGGCCACATACTCATACTCTATTTGTGAGATAGGAACCAAACCACCCCAAAGCAGTGCCAGAAAATCCAACAATATGCTGCAGACGATGAAGGAGAATTTTGTGGTCAACTGTATCAAAAGCGGCAGTGAGATCCAGAAGAATGAGGAGAGATGGGAAGCTCTGGTCAGCAGCCATTAGGGGGTCGTTGGTGACCCTGACCAGGGCTGTCTCTGTGCTGTGGGAGGGGCGGAAGCCAGATTGAAATTTTTCAAACAGATTGTGTCTTTTGAGGTGATACTGGAGCTGGACTGAGACAGCTTTTTCTAAGACCTTTGATAGGAATGGAACATTGGACGACAGTTTGCCATAACTTCAGGTTATGGACAGTTAAGTTGGTTGAAACAAAGAGACGCTCAAGGTAGCAGGGGCCTCAAGGATATTCTGGAGGCTGTTGTTATAGTAGCCCACCAGTTCAGACACTGAGGGAAATTTTAGGACAATGGAGAGATTTTTGATGTCAGCATTTAAATCAGAGACATTTAGGTTTTTCACATTGTGGGTTGGAAAATGATGTATATGAAGGGAAGTCCATTGAAATGATTTTGTGGTCCGAGACACCCAGGTCGTATACTTGGCGGTTAGAAATGGGGTCATTACTTAGTCAGTAATGACTAAGTCGAGGTTGTGGCCCTATGAGTGGGGACCTCAACTTTCTGCTTCAGGTTTAAGCAGTCCAGCAGTTCTAAGAACTCAGCAGCAGAATGGTTAGAAGGTGCGTCCACATGGATGTTCAGGTCTCCGAGTATCAACACGTTGGGTGATGATGTGCAGAAAGTTGAAAGGAGTTCACACATTTCTCTGATGAAACCTGGGTGTTGCTTTGGTGGCTGGTAAATAATAAGTATGAAACTAGAGAGTGGATGTTTACACAGAGGAGGGAGGCATGACAGTTTCAAATCTTTATGGTGGATTATGATTAGACCCCCAATGCGACCAGTGGTGGGGGCTTTTTTAAGGTAGGTATATCCAGGGGGCAGGACTCATTCATTCCTGGAGGTGTCACCATTCGGAATCATTAACCACTTTGTTCCCCAAACAACAACAGCAGCACCACCAACAACAACAACCTTTGTCTGCAACACAAGCCCTTCCTCAACTACAACTGCTGGTTCCTCAACAAATTAATGATGCAACAACTGCTGCTGCTGCTGCTCCAACAACTGCTGCTCTTAGGTGTTAAAATTTCCTAGTTTTAATATTTTAAATCAAGATCAGCTAAAACCACACTGTGGTGATAATTAAGAAGTGATTAGATTTTTTAATGATTAAGTAATCAAACATTTTCTCATATCTTAAAAGTGCTATAACTGTCTTATCTTATTGAATAAACAAGTGGTGGTGCATTGTTCTGACTTTCATCTAAGCCTACTTCCGCTCAATATATTGACATTTTCCAGTGTTTTATTCATGGTGGTTGTTAAATGTGTTGGTTTGATGGTGTCCTCAGCTCCAGAATTGTTGATTATAAATCCACGTTGAACTCAGAAGTAAGAGTTGTTTCTACCTTATTGCTTTCAAAATGCTTAATTGTTTAACATTTTGGTAAAAGAAGCAGTACGGTGCCAATCAGAGTCCCTGAATGTTATTTTAGCATCTGTTTTCATTTTGAAATGCTGTCCTTCAAAACCCTTCCTTTGCACTAAAAAGGCCCCTGATCAGACTCAGGTTGGTGGTAGTGGGGTTGTATGAGATACTTCTCCATTGTAGGCATATTACTTATAGTAGATGTCAAGTTCAATTGTGAACAGTGTGTTAGATGTTTTTGAGCTTATTTCCATATCTCCTGCTGGTTTCTAATGTGGTCACTTGATGTCATTGTTGCCAAGTTTCTAAAGTGTTTCTAATCCCACACGTATTGCTGCTGAACCATAGGGGTGTGTAGTATTGCTCATACGCTTTGCTTTCTTTTATGGTTGATTTTAAATATTAATAATATTGGCACATTGTTTTTGTTTGTATGACGGTTGTCTGTCCAGTACTAAGACGTGCTACACTCAGATCATTACTTTCCACACAGAACATATAGAATTAAAAGAGGTTCTTTGACTGCACCTCTTCACAGTAAGCGCAGTTTTAAGGACGTGAAAAACATGCTCATTGTAGCATAAAGCAAAACATTTTGTCGGCTTCATACCTTCAACAATTAACTGTCGAAAAGTACAGAAAGTATTTTCATCAGGAGAACTTAATTATTGACCCTGGAACTCATTGTAATTATGGTTGCAGTAAGTCGTAAATATTAGTTATTGAAGTATTGAAGACAAGCTCTGTAAAGCTTTGCTTTCATTTCGACATTAACAAACTGTTCTTCTGGGAATCTTACAACAGGTTGAACAAAACAATGAATTACTGATTCGTGATTATACTCAGAGTTTCCTTTGTTTGACAGTGACAGTTGTCCTGATGGACCAAAGCATGAAATACCCAGACTGGTTCCGCTTTCTTGATCATCTTGTAACATCAGTACAGCTAAACAGAACTACTGCGTGTTCACAAAGAACAATGGTAGGAAGGGATTTGAAATAAACCAAAACTGAAGAACAAGTTTCAAATAAACTCCAGTTAAGAACTGGTGCCACAGCACTGAAAAAGAATTCCTGAATAGCAGCAGCTCTGTGTTGTTTGTGATCTAGTCAGGTGTCATTTCTTATTCCACTTGTCAAAGCATCAGCTAAATATCCTTGACTTGTTTTGAAAGGGACATGTTGCCCTGGCAACTATACTGGGTTCCACGTTACACTGACCACACGTCTGAAGTAAAAGAGATCTCACTCTTTGTCTGTATCTGCAGAACTTTGCATGAACTTATTCACAGAACAATGACGACATGTTGGTTTTTAAGTCATTTTCTTCTTTGGTTTCATTTACTGAAAATGAAAACTAAAGGTGGTGAGTTCAGTTTCAT
The DNA here is from genome assembly GCF_033026475.1 of Channa argus. Lineage (NCBI taxonomy): Eukaryota > Metazoa > Chordata > Actinopteri > Anabantiformes > Channidae > Channa > Channa argus. The sequence continues at coordinate 1,085,839 of NC_090208.1, forward strand.
TTCATTGAATCACAATAACCCTGCTACACAGCTTTTATAATGTATGTGCTCAAAACAATCATTGGATGTAATGATGAGATTCCAGTTTCACATCATTCCACATTAAAAGCAACAGGCACATAAAAAGTCAACTATGAATACGGGTGATGGTGCAACAGAGGTGCTCACAAATGTGTAAAATCACTTCAAGTGGTATCAAGGTGTTTGCAGAAGAGAACAAGTGCATTTACAATTATAGGCTACAAGCAAAATGAATAATTATAAGTATTTATAAGAAAGAACCAACAGCTGGAAAAATGAGTCATAGCAACAAACAAAAGGCTTTGTGTGTTGACGTCTTGCGTTTTTGAAAGACAGCGTTTTCCACATTTTCGTGCTACAAAAACAGGAACACGCCCAGTCCTGGAGACTTCATGCATAATTTATGCATCACCTGAACAGTATATAAGCTGCAGCAATACAGAGCAGGTGAACAGAACCACAGCATCAACATCTCAGAAAACTACTCAGCATTTCTCACCTGTTCATCATGATGAAGCTGATTGTTTCTCTGGCTCCTTTAACTGTCACCAGAACTGATGACCCAGTAATAATCCTTAATTGAGGAATAGCCAATGTTTTATTTTTACAAAGCACAAAAGTTGTAATTTCTTATAAGCATATAACCAGATAAAATCTAGTATATGATTCCCTAGAAACAACAGCTGCTGGACAAGTCTACTGCAGCAACAACAGCCATTGTTTTCCAAGACCTTCATAAACTACAACCACGTCCCAGCAACAACAGCTGCTGCTGTTAGTAGTTAAAATAAGCAGCGACATGTTCTGACGGTGCCAAATCAAGATAAAATGGCTAAAACCACACTCAGCTGAAGATGCAGTAGAATTTAATGATCAAATTTAAAATAAAAGGAAAAAGAATGAATTTGTTTTTCTTCATGTATGTGTGGGTTCCTCAGAGTTCTCTGGTAAATGGTTGTATCTCTTTGTGTGACCGTGTGGTGGACTGTCCAGGGTTTACTCCAACTTCTGTCCAGTGGCAGCTGGGTGTCGGCTGCAGCTCCCCCATGACCCTTAACGGGATAAGTTCTAATAATGGACGCGTGAAGCTTCAAACTGAATGTAATTGGTTTTTCTGTGACCCAAATGGGTTTGAAGAAATAATGATCTTTATCACCTGTGGTACTTAAATGTGTTCTATACCTGAACACATGTAAAACACTGTCTGATGCTCTTTTCACCTCTAGAACATTCTTCACCAGGAGTCTGCAGATGATTTGAAGCAGAGTTTGTCATCGCAGAAGCTCAAATTTCTGTCAGTATGGAACAATTTTCTGTTCTTATAATAATTCAATATAAATGCAATATAGAATTTAGTTGTTTTCTTTCCTGGTGTCTTGAGGTGTTAGGTAGATATCCTCACTCTCCAGCTAAAATAAGACCTGATGATTAATTAAACATGATAGGAATTCATGAAGCAACACTCACACCACACAGACACACACACACACACACACACACACGCATTCTCTTGACCTCATCTTTGAAGACATTCACATCAAAAAATGTTTAAAATCAGTGGTCTTCATCCCCAAATACACATCTGAGTGGCCACTTAATGTTGGTAGAGTTTGAAGGTTCCTGTCAAAAGTCAACACCTGCATTCTCACACTTCAAAGATGAGGTCAAGAGAATACATGTGTGTGTGAGTGTGTGTGTGTTCGGTGTGTGTGTGTGTGAGTGTGTGTGTGAGAGAGAGAGAGAGAGAGAGAGAGTGTGTGTGTGTGTGTTTGTGAGTGTGTGTGTGAGACAGGGGTGTATTATGTCTCATAGTTGCAAAGAAACAAACAGTATTTGATCTATCTGACTGTTTTTAGCTTCTATTTTGTCGCCGGGTCAAATTGACCCGAACAGTAGCTTTGTAATAGAAACATGTAGGAAGGTTACAAATATGTGAACTGAACCATTTTTATTTTATATGTTGATTACACTAATTAAACCAAGCAGGAAAAGTTTCAAAGTGAAAAAATACTTTTAAGTATTTTTTTTAGATTGTTAACTTTAAAACGGGTCAATTTGACCCTGAACAGAAGAAGTGTCTCATTTTAATTTATCAACATCACTCCATAAACAAAAAAAAATTCAAAATATAAAATAAATTTTTTAAAAATCAATTGCATATAAAACTATTGTAATTTATGTGTAGGTCTTTTCAGTTTACATTAAAAAAAGTTTTAACATGATCTTTTTGTAATAAACGAGTGACCTATGCTCATTGAACCATGATCTGTAAACAGTAAACAACATTATTGAACTAAATATTGATTTAAATGGTTAGTAATGGAGTTAATGATGAGATATAAACAATGTTCTTTGGGATTTTTTGGTTTCTGACACTTTTGTATAATTAAGTGTCCCCCGGGTCAATTTGACCCGAGGGACACATCAAGGCTGTTCCTCAGAAACAAAGTCAACAGGAGGGTTAAGTAATGGTTCAATTACAGCTACCTTATAGGCCTGTGGTACATAGCCTGTTTCTAAAGATAGATTGATGATATCTAATATGAACGTATCTATTAAGGGTAAAGCTTCCTTGAGCAGCTTAGTTGGAATAGGGTCTAGCAGACAGGTTGTTGGTTTAGATGAGGTAATAATTGAAGTTGAAATGAGATTCTTTCGTGTTGCCTGTTTTGAGCTGTGTTTGTGAATTGTACCATGGAGGTCGGCTCCTCTGATTCACTGCTTTCTTTGTCAGAGGAGCAACAGTATCTAGTATCATAAGCAGTGAGGCTGCAGAAGCATCAACTAGATAATCAACTTGTACGAGAGTAAAATTCTAACAGCAACAAACAAAACATTACAGTCTCCTCTGTCCTCTGACCTTCAGTGACCTGTGTCCTCCTGTTCCAGGTGTGTCTGTGCTGCTGCTGCTGTCTGGACTCACTGTTTCTGCAGGTGAGATGATAGATGATGGAGGTGAAAACATAAATGAAAATAAAGTCCTGAACATTTAACATTTACATTTGTCCATCAGTGCAGTGATGGAGGTGAAACCAAGGATGTAGAGACTCAGTAACTTTCCACCTGGTCCTAACAGTAACATGTCACAGAGCCAGTAAGGACTGATTTCATTCTCTGAGAGTCTGGATTAACACTGGACCCTGTCTCTGTTTGTGTCTCTGTTGTTTAGATCATCTTTTGATCCTGAAGTTCTCTGAGGATCCTGTGATGACAGGAAGTGATGTCACTCTTCAATGTAAAAAGACAATTGGTGACTTTGTCGAAGCTTATTTCTTCTTTAATGAAACCAAACTTGTATCTGACCCTAAGATCGTGTTCATCATCCACAAAGTCCAACGGTCTGATGAAGGTCTCTACTCATGCTCTACTGATGTCCATGGAAAATCTCCTCAGGTCCAGCTGAGGGTCAGAGGTCAGGACACTGACATCACTTCCTGTTTAAAGATATGAACTAACCTGCTGACCTGATGATAAACTGATCACTGAACCAGATTCTGCTCCTCTGTCTACAGATCCTCCTCCAACCTCTGATCCTCACACCACCACATCATCTACAAACTCTGCTGCTCCACCTCCTGGTTCAGTTGTTGTCCTTCCTCTCTCTGTGTCTGTCATCAGTCTCTTCCTCCATCTGGTGATCGTCTGTCTTTTTTACATCTAATCTGTTCTGTTCCTCTGATTCAGCAGTGAACACAGGAAACACAAGAAATAAAATAAATTTGGTCTCTTTCAAACATAAAATGTTAATATAACAAAATATTTTTATGTGTATCTTTCCAAATATTTGTAACGGTGTCGACACATGTACAGACATGCAGATTTTCAAAATAAAAGTTCCAGACAGATCTAAAGTCCTTGAAATTCAGATTGTTTGACTCATACATGATTTATTTATTTACTTATGTTTTTGAAGTGGCACTTGGCCTCTTCTGGTCAGGTGACACCATACTGCATTAATACATGAGCTGGTATCCAGAGAGTGAGCTGAATAAATGTAAAGCAGACCATGTCTTCACTCTGCTGACCTCAAAGGGGCAAAAATAGTCCACACCAGTACTTGTAAAGGAACCGATCCTCTGATATACGTCTTTGTATTTCTGAGCGCACTCTTCTTATCTAAATCCTGTGAGAATGTACTTCCTACCTCAGTGTGCAGTTCATTCATCCATGTACAAGATAGCTGGGTGATCCTTAACCCTCTGTCTTCCAAATATGGATCTATCTTCATTCTTGTGAGCTTTTCCTTCTTGCAGAGCTTTAATTTCCTCAATAATTCTGCTTTTGACAAAGGCAAATTAACTCAGCTTTGAAATTTCTTCAGCTGTGAATCTCTGCCTGTGCCTGAGCACTTGTCCCTCAAGTGAAGAAGGGTTCAGCTGACATACTATCGCACTGTAAACCTCTGGCAGAAACTCCTTACTTTTCTGCCTCAAGCTTAGCGGTATCTCTTTGGGATGTAGGAGTCAAGTTGTTGGGGGTTCAGCTCTGACTCTTACAGCTTTGCACCTTAGTAATAACAATTGCGTTTACTTTACTATTACAATCTAACTTCCTGTGTAATTTGCTGCAGATGTTTCCAGACGTTTGAAGACATTGATTTTATTCAGAAAACATAAGGTTGGATTTAAGAACTAAAAAAAACAAAACAAGGTACTTCATGGTACTTTATGTAATCTAGTATTACTAAGTAAATACAAGTGTTGTAATGTTTCTTTTATCATTAACAGCGTCTCTCAACATGTACTTTTGTCTTCTCATAGCTGAAAAACACATTCTGTCTCCCAGGATTCAATGTGATCATTGGGATTTACCCTTCGATTGCAACACTACCGATGCTGTACCTTTATCACAGTTACATCAGAGGTGACATTTCCAGTTTCTCAACATTCCCGATGAAAATCAAAAAGCAGACAGTGAGGTTGTGATAAGTACAGGTTTAAATTTATGCAATATGTCAAGTACTGGCTCTGTAAGACTTTGACTTCACCTACTTCACATACTTGAATAAAACATTCTCTCTTCTGGAATTAAATTTGATTGTTCTTCTGTGAATCACTGCTGGTGAAACAGGTTGAACAAAACAAGGAATCTTGATCTGGCAGTGCCACAGACATATTTGCTATCACAGCACAGAGTGTGTTTCCATCCTTTGTCCTCTGTGCTCTTTACCATGAACAATGTGTTTTCCCTTCAGTGGTTCTGTGGTGTAAGAATAATAATAAAAAAAGACTAATCTTTAAGTTTATCTTCAAAGTTGCTATTTAGTGAAAATACATTTCCATCTCGGAGTTGAGATGTGAGATGTTTCCTAGGGGCGGCTAAATGTACGGCCTTTCCATGGGCTAGAGAGCCACCGTACAGCCAGGTCGTTGGGTCACTGAATGTGTTGCTGTTTTCCCTGCAAAGCACAGCAACATAATGTTTCTCCTTATGAGCTTACGTTAGCATCTCAACAAGACTGCTCAATGGTTTTTGGGTGGTCTACAGATATTACACTGACTAATCTAAAACTCCTATGAAATTTTCACCGGGACTACATTTGATAATCTCTTACTAAAAGAACAGCAAATTTTGTTTTAAAATATTTAAAAAACTGGTCTCTGTGGTCCACAGCCATTTAATTGTTAACAGCAGGAAGTTTTCAAATAGTCAAACACCACAGACATTTCAATTAAATGTTGACTTTTCACATTAAATTCACTAACCACTTTTGTCTCCTAAACAACTACTGTTCCAAAAGCAACAGCTGCCCCAACAGCAACCAGGGTCCCTACAACTGCTGCCAGAAAAACAACTGCTGTCCCAACAACTGCTGAGAGAAAAACAACTGCTGTCCCAACAACTGCTGCCAGAAAAACAACCGCTGTCCCAACAACTGCTGAGAGAAAAACAACCGCTGTCCCTACAACTACTGCCAGAAAAACAACTGCTGTCCCAACAACTGCTAAGAAAAAAACAACTGCTGTCCCAACAACTGCTGCCAGAAAAACAACCGCTGTCCACACAACCATCCATCTGTCATGATCTAATAGAAATAATACTCTTATGCTTCTACTGCAGTTTTTGCATGCTTGAATAAAACCTGTCCTCCTGAGGTAATAATGTTCTTCTGTGAGATCCTGCTTCTCATACACAAGCTCGTGATTCGTCTTCATTTTCTCTTTAAACCATCATCACCTCTTTGCACCAATTATTATAACATAACAAACGTTCAATGAATGCATTACTGTAATATTGTTGGGTATAGTCAACTATATTGTTTCACATCAACATGTAACATTTAAACTTGTAGCTTCCCAAGCAACAGTAATTCTATAGTGAACACTGTAACTTTGTGTTGTAGTTAATACTTCACATTAGAAAATCACATAAAAAATGCAACAATGTCATCAATTCTCTGGTTTGTCTTTTTTGCACATTTGTGTTTGCTGCTTTTGCTCTTATCAAGACAGTGTGATTGTCATGCTTTACAGACTAAACCAAAAATCTGCATGTTATTCACCACAGAGGGAATCTATGACTGAAACCATGTTTTAAATGGGATTTTATAATTGTACAAAAACAACTGTAAGCATGAAGTGAAAAAAATTACTTCTTTTTCATTATGGCAAGTTGGAGTACAGGGTGAAAGCTGCCACACCTACATAAGTTGTATACTTAAGACCAGAGGAGCACTTTGTGAGGACCAGCGTCTCTCAGTACATGTGTATCACATGTGTCCTGCCTCACTGTGGCTTCATGGTGTGTAGTACGCAGCACTAAAGAACTTGAGTACTAAAGAAATACTAGTATGTTCAGTAGGTCTAGTAGCTAGTACGAGTAGCTGGAGTTTTTCAGACATGATGATGATGATGATGCTTTTTATCTGTGAACAAAAGAAACCAGTCCATAAAACACCAGCGCCACTAAAACTGATGACAACTGGCAGCCAAACTACAAATGAGAAGCACAAGTTGAACTTAGTTGCAGACTATCATCTGCTCTTATTTTTACTTATCCAACAAATGTGTTCTCTCATGGAGGATTCATTTTGACACTTCTTACTCTGCAAGTCCTGAGACGGGTTGAACTATAGAAAGAATCTCAATCTGTCAGTCTGACAAATTTCAGGGGTTAATGTATTAACTTTTCACCTTTGGGGAGTTTCGGTGTGAGCGTGACACTGACGGTGAAACAGCTCTAAATGAGTTTTGAATGTAATAACATTTTTTAAAAGATCCTTACGTTAGTCTTGTTTCGTGGACTGGCTAAAAACCTCTTGATAAATGTCGAGGACATTGATGAGTTAAACACAGGCATCAACAATATGATGGTGTTTGAACACTGAAAACGGTAACGACAATCTGATACTCTGGTTTACTTTTGCATTTTCAGTCCTGACAAGCTGAAACACTGATCTCACTTCTGCAGTTTTTGGTGCTGCAGCACTAATCCACCACATGTAGTGTGTAGTCTCAGAGGCTGCTGGGACATGTGTCTGCAGGTGAAGCTACACACAAAATGAGGACACCAATTAGTGTTTGCCTTTTTTTTAGTAGTTTTCTTTGAACGATTCTTTCATTTAGATCTTTTTTTTTTCCAATGGAAAAATGAAACCGTAGGCACATTGTGAAAGTGACGAGTAAAATACTTTAACATGTCATTAGGCTTCAAGTGAACTTGTAACACAAAATTCAGAGTTATCTAGGCAGTAGAGGCCCAGACCACAATATTAGATACGGGTTGGTATGTGTGATTGAATGGTGACATCATCCCCTGTGAACAGAAAGTGAACTTAACACGTGAGTGATGACACATGATTTGGTGTAATGTAAGTCGGCTTTTTAGAGCCAGACGAGTTCTGCTGCCTTGTCTCCTCATTTCTGCTACAATCAGTATAGTGACTTTTATTCAGTGGAAACACACAGATGGACCATCAGCACAGCTGAACATAATTACTTAGAATTACTACAGCCGCACTGCGAGTTCTAACGTTAACCATTCATTGTGACAGTTCTTACTCTGTGAGTCACAGTTCCTGGGATAAATTGAAACTTAAAAAAATCTCAGTCTGTCAGTTTGAACCCAGGGACCTTGTTGCTGCCATTTTTCACAATGTATTTCATCTTTGACAGACAAGTTAAAGCCGAGGACTTAATGTGTTTACTCATCACCTTTATGGAGTTTCAGCATGAGCATGACACTTAAAACCATTCCTGAACAGGTTGGAAGGATGAGGTTCTGGTTTTACAACATTCCAGATGGGAACCCAAAGGCACATTGCAACAGAGGCTTCAAATGACCTTGTAACTCATTTACTAGTAACCAAAGTCAGAGTTTTTAGGTTAATTCCACAGCAAGGAATTTATTATTCAGTAAATATGAACATTTCCACCTTTTTGTAAACTAGAATAGATACAGCAGGAAGGAAATGCAGCTTCTGCAGGAGACGTGGATGCAAAGACAATACAATAACTCCATCAGCATTAAAATAAAACCTTACTGCTCCGCTGAGAAAATGGTGTCTTCCACTATATTTAACCTGCTGGGACTTGTGGATGAAATGTTGTTAGGGTGAATCAAATGACACATTTTCAGAAGGACACTGTTTTAACTTATCCAAGGAGGAAGTAGTAACACTGCAAAAGCCAGTTCCCCAAACACCACCACCACCAACAACAACAACGACCTTTGGCTGCAACACAAGCCCTTCCTCAACTACAACTGCTGGTTTGTTAACAAATTAATGGTGCAACAACTGCTGCTGCTGCTGCTCCAACAACTGCTGCTTTTAGTTGTTAAAATTTATTAGTTTTAATATTTTAAATAAAGATCAGCTAAACCACACTATGGTGATAATGAAGAAGTGATTAGATTTTTTTAATAATTAAGTAATCAAACATTTTCTCATATCTTAAAAGTGCTATAACTGTCTTATCTTATTGAATAAACAAGTGGTGGTGCATTGTTCTGACTTTCATCTAAGCCTACTTCCGCTCAATATATTGACATTTTCCAGTGTTTTATTCATGGTGGTTGTTAAATGTGTTGGTTTGATGGTGTCCTCAGCTTCAAAATTGTTGATAATAAATCCACGTTGAACTCAGAAGTAAGAGTTGTTTCTACCTTATTGCTTTCAAAATGCTTAATTGTTTAACATTTTGGTAAAAGAAGCAGTACGGTGCCAATCAGAGTCCCTGAATGTTATTTTAGCATCTGTTTTCATTTTGAAATGCTGTCCTTCAAAACCCTTCCTTTGCACTCAAAAGGCCCCTGATCAGACTCAGGTTGGTGGTAGTGGGGTTGTATGAGATACTTCTCCATTGTAGGCATATTACTTATAGTAGATGTCAAGTTCAATTGTGAACAGTGTGTTAGATGTTTTTGAGCTTATTTCCATATCTCCTGCTGGTTTCTAATGTGGTCACTTGATGTCATTGTTGCCAAGTTTCTAAAGTGTTTCTAATCCCACACGTATTGCTGCTGAACCATAGGGGTGTGTAGTATTGCTCATACGCTTTGCTTTCTTTTATGGTTGATTTTAAATATTAATAATATTGGCACATTGTTTTTGTTTGTATGACGGTTGTCTGTCCAGTACTAAGACGTGCTACACTCAGATCATTACTTTCCACACAGAACATATAGAATTAAAAGAGGTTCTTTGACTGCACCTCTTCACAGTAAGCGCAGTTTTAAGGACGTGAAAAACATGCTCATTGTAGCATAAAGCAAAACATTTTGTCGGCTTCATACCTTCAACAATTAACTGTCAAAAAGTACAGAAAGTATTTTCATCAGGAGAACTTAATTATTGACCCTGGAACTCATTGTAATTATGGTTGCAGTAAGTCGTAAATATTAGTTATTGAAGTATTGAAGACAAGCTCTGTAAAGCTTTGCTTTCATTTCGACATTAACAAACTGTTCTTCTGGGAATCTTACAACAGGTTGAACAAAACAATGAATTACTGATTCGTGATTATACTCAGAGTTTCCTTTGTTTGACAGTGACAGTTGTCCTGATGGACCAAAGCATGAAATACCCAGACTGGTTCCGCTTTCTTGATCATCTTGTAACATCAGTACAGCTAAACAGAACTACTGTGTGTTCACAAAGAACAATGGTAGGAAGGGATTTGAAATAAACCAAAACTGAAGAACAAGTTTCAAATAAACTCCAGTTAAGAACTGGTGCCACAGCACTGAAAAAGAATTCCTGAATAGCAGCAGCTCTGTGTTGTTTGTGATCTAGTCAGGTGTCATTTCTTATTCCACTTGTCTTTGTCCACTGTTTGAAAAAGCATCAGCTAAATATCCTTGACTTGTTTTGAAAGTGACATGTTGCCCTGGCAACTATACTGGGTTCCACGTTACACTGACCACACGTCTGAAGTAAAAGAGATCTCACTCTTTGTCTGTATCTGCAGAACTTTGCATGAACTTATTCACAGAACAATGACGACATATTGGTTTTTAAGTCATTTTCTTCTTTGGTTTCATTTACTGAAAATGAAAACTAAAGGTGGTGAGTTCAGTTTCATTTCATTGAATCACAATAACCCTTCTACACAGCTTTTATAATGTATGTGCTCAAAACAATCATTGGATGTAATGATGAGATTCCAGTTTCACATCATTCCACATTAAAAGCAACAGGCACATAAAAAGTCAACTATGAATACGGGTGATGGTGCAACAGAGGTGCTCACAAATGTGTAAAATCACTTCAAGTGGTATCAAGGTGTTTGCAGAAGAGAACAAGTGCATTTACAATTATAGGCTACAAGCAAAATGAATAATTATAAGTATTTATAAGAAAGAACCAACAACATTCCAGATGGGAACCCAAAGGCACATTGCAACAGAGGCTTCAAATGACCTTGTAACTCATTTACTAGTAACCAAAGTCAGAGTTTGAAGGTTAATTCCACAGCAAGGAATTTATTATTCAATAAATGTGAACATTTCCACCTTTTTGTAAACTAGAATAGATACAGCAGGAAGGAAATGCAGCTTCTGCAGGAGACGTGGATGCAAAGACAATACAATAACTCCATCAGCATTAAAATAAAACCTTACTGTTTTCCACTATATTTAACCTGCTGGGACTTGTGGATGAAATGTTGTTAGTGTGAATCAAATGACACATTTTCAGAAGGACACTGTTTTAACTTATCCAAGGAGGAAGTAATAAGTATTTTTACTGTGACATTTTAAGTCTGCTATGTTAAAAAGTGGGTGTGGTGGGTGTTGTCATTAAACATTTTTGGTGACAAAGGTGAGTGACAGCAACACGTCGATTCCTGGAGGTGTCATGTGTCGCTCCTGAATTTATCCAGCACCTGTACAGTATATAAAGTGCTGCAGCACAGAGCAGGTGAACTTACAGCATCAACATCCAAGATCATCACAATGAAGCTGCTTGTTTCTTTGACTCTCACCTGGATGCTGCTCTGTGCAGGTAACTCGACTTATTCTGACTATACACGTTCTACAGGTCTTACACAGACTGATTTAAAACCCTTAGGAAGTTTAAACTGAATAGTTCTTTAGAAAAATAACAGAATATTTATTTTACTACAGCAAATTATTACTTGTTAAAGTACAATACAAGACTTATTAGATTGTATCTGTGGTCTATAACCATTTTACCTGATGTCTCAAATCTTCTTTAAAAGCAGGAAGAATTTTAAATAATCAAACACCTCAGACATTTGAGTTCAATTCAAATTTTTGACATAATCAGAATCATTAACCACTTTGTTCCCCAAACAACAACAGCAGCACCAACAACAACAGCAGCACCAACAACAACAGCAGCTGCCAGAACAACAACAGCTGCCAGAACAACAGCAGCTGCCAGAACAACAACAGCTGCCAGAACAACAACAGCTGCCAGAACAACAACAGCTGCACTAAAACCAAGAACAACAACTACCCCAACTACTACTACTCCTTTGACAACAACTACCCCAACTACTACTACTCCTTTGACAACAACTACCCCAACTACTACTACTCCTTTGACAACAACTACCCCTACTACTACTCCTTGGACAACAACTACCCCAACTACTACTACTCCTTGGACAACAACTACTCCAACATCTACTGCTTCCACCACAACAACAAACTGCTCCCCCAACAACAACAACAAACTACCATCCCAAGAACAACAACAACTGTTTCTGCTCCAACAACAACAACTGCTGCTGCTCCAAGAACAACAACTGCTGCTGCAACAACAACAACTGCTGTTCCAACAACAACAATTGTTGCTCCAACAACAACAACAATAAAACAACTACTGCTCCCAGGACAGAAACAAATTGCTCTCCCAACATCAACAGCAACAAACTACCACCCCAACTACAACAACTGTTTCTGCTCCAACAACAACAAGTGCTGCTCCAACAATTGTTGCTTCATCAAAACAGCTGCTCTGACAACAACAATAAAAATGAAGATCAATACTTCCACTCTAAATAGTTTGTGTTAACACACATAGTCAGGAAAATCAGCATCCTTCCATCTTCTGTCATGATCTTGTAGAACTGTTATTCCTTTGCTTCTACTACATGTTTGAATAAAACGTCCTGTCTTCTTGGGGTAAATGATGATGTTCCTCTGTGAGTTTCTGCTGCTCAGAGACACATCAGCTCATGGTTTGTCTTGTAATCTCATAACTTCTCCGTGCACCTATTGCTAAAGCATAAACATTAGATTAAAGCATTAATGTGATTTTATTAGATATAGTCGAGGACAGTATTGCATTATTACAATTGCTGATGCATCATAATGTTACAACTTTTGGATTCACACTGTAACTTTCCAGGCAGAAACAGCAGTAATTCTGTAGTGAGAACACTGTTAGTGGGTTTTGCACTTACACTTGCACTTATGTGAAAAATGCAGCATCATCACTTCTTCTTCTGCTTGCATATGTGTATTTGCTGCTTTGGTTATTTTCAAGTTTATTTCAATCGTCACGGGTGTAAAATGTTGGTTTAAGAAAAGAATAAATCTGAATATGTCGCTTTAAACTCACAGACGTGGTGACTGTAGTTTCTCTGCTGCTTTACATAGTAAACAGTTAAAAATCCATATGAATCAGCATGTTACTAACTACAGAAGGAAACTTTGGCCTGGAGACATTGTGGTAGTAATAGTAGCAATAGTATAATATAGAATGTTCACAGTGGGATTTTGGTATTTGGTAGTAAACAGTTTGTTCCCAAAGCAAACCACAGGTTTCTACTTAGACCGACGTAACGAATTTCATCCAGCTGTTCACTACCTTCCTCCTCACGTCTTCACCAGCACCTGCATAGCTGTGAAACTACAATCATGAGACACACTGGTTAACAGTAGATTCTTTCTTATAGTAACAGTTGTCATGGTTGCTGGAATATTTTTAAGCTCCAAGTGTACTTTTACCAGGCTTAGTCACACAATCTATTTGTTTTGATCAACAAGATGAGGCTACAGACACTTTAATGAAACCCCTATAAAGCTCAGAATGAAAGGAAAGAAACCTTTAGTTTAACTACAGATGTTGTATTTTATTTAGAAAATGCAAAAGCAAAAAATCAAACCATCAAAGTATTTGAGGTAATAAAATGAATACAACATCAGATGTATCATTTCTTGTCCTGTCTCAACTATCAGTCTACTCACGACCTCAGTGATGTTTGGCAAATAAGGCTGATTGAAGAGTAAGAAAATGATAATTGATGCATGATGCAGTTATCTGGTTGCTTTCTTTGCAATGGAATAACATCATCAGTCAGGCTCAAAGGTCTAACTGCCTTTGGCAGCCTCATCAGGTCAGACAGGTTGATATCCCCTGTTGGTCTCTGTGAACTTCTGGCTATCTGAAGCAGACTGACACAGTGTACCCATGTAGTCGAAGGATGCATGTCTAACAATCCAAAACCTAGAGCTCTTATACTCTTTTTCTACATTAGATAATGCTTATTTTACACTTGTACACTCCAAATGTTCACGTCCACCATGTGACCCTATTTATTTTTTCTCTGGAATTTACCCGGCGTGTTTCCAATTTGGATTTTCTCCACTTTAACTCCGCCTTCCTGCAGGTTCTTTACAGCTGAGGGATTTCTGAGCAGTAGCATTGGGCTTGGTGGACATATAAAGTTGCGTATCATCTGCATAGCAGTGGAAATAAATACTAATTCCCTGAAAATATGGCAAAGAGATTAAAAACAAAAGAGGGCCGACGACGGAGCCCAGTGGAAAATCACTATTGACAGGATCTGGCTGTGAATAACGTTTTTAGTCGTGCGATCAGAGAGGTACGAAGTAAACCAGGTGAGAGGAACACGACTAATGCCAATAGTTTTACGCGCTCCAACAAACTGTTATGTGAAATGGTGTTGAAAGCTGCACTCAAATCAAGCAGGACCAGAATGGTCAGCAGTCCATCAGCAGATCGTTAGTGAAATGATTCAAAGAGATTATTGTAGTTAAGTGCTGCAACTAGTTTTTCCCAAATTTTTCAAATTGGATGAAAGTTAAACTTTCATTTTAACTGTTTCTACATGTATCAAAATACATTTTCATTTTCAAATGGAGCTTTGATTCAACTTTGCCAAGTTTACACATTAATTGAACACATATAGGACAAATCTCCTGTGAGCTCTTTTACTGTCATGATCATGATAAAAAACCTCCATCTTTCATTTCTTTTACTTCTTTGTGTCATTGTAGTGCTTTTAGTGACATTACATTGTAGTCCAGGTGTAAAAGGGTTACAAATGCACTTTGTTTATCATTATTATTTTCCATTTGTGTTGTGAATGTTATTCATACTTTTAAAATTCAACTTAGTATTTGTGTGTAATTGAGCCATGTCCTGTGTGACTAATGTAACTGTGGGGAAACTTTCCTTTTTTGTGCATGTAGGGGTCAGATGTGCAGGTCTTCTGCAGGTTTCTTTCTATTTTGTTATCATTTCTGTTGTTCATGTCCCGTCACCCAACTACATGTACGTCTTCACTCTGACCACTAGGTGGTACAAGTGGACTATTTCTGAAGGGGTTTTCATGCTTTAAACTGTGAAGTTATGTTCATGTTTCTAAAAATATGAATATTTGTTGTTAAAAGAAGAATGTTTCCTGGTGTATTGAGATGTATCTGATAATGTGTAGAGCTCTGAATATAAGGCTTATAAAATATTTGTTGTACATGTTTCCCTCACTGTGCTGCTGATGTGCAGGACAGACCAGAAGACGATTTCTGTGGTTGCTTTATTGTCTTCTGCAAAAGCAAATACATCGTGGGAAAATGTCCAGTCAACACCTGCTACACACAGTAACAATTAATATACTTATGTAAAACCTTTAAATACGTTTTTCCAACCACGTCATAAGATCAGGGCTTTTTTTAAAAATGTGTCCAAAAAACAAACAAACAAAACCAAAAAAACAGGACATGGCACAAGCAACACATTCTCATCCCAAGCAGTAGATTGTACGTACACTGATCGGGCCTCATGACCACGTGAGCAAACCAATACAGCAGCTCAGCCATGAGCTCTACTTTGACAAAGTTCTAATTTCTCAGTTTGTAAGTTGAAGGTGATAATTTGTACCACTTTTCTGGTCATTTGTACTGTTCGGGGTGTGTACTACTACTGTCTGATCACTGTAATTATAGTTCCAGTAAGCTTTCTTCAGAACATAAGCTGGATGTACTTGGCATTGTAGCACATTCTGTTGTGATCTACTTGAATTGTCATGTACTCGACAAACAAGTTCTCTTGTCTTGGGCCAGTAAACTTTTCTTATGAATGTGATTGTGAAGATGGGCCAGCTGCCACATCTGCTGCTACATGTTTTACCTTCCTCTTGTGTTGGGGTCACCACCGACCCGTTTTAACATTTTTAATGCATAAAAGCAGCACACACATTAAATGATTGCATCAAGGCTTTTTGCCTTTGTCAGCAAACAAAATCAAACTGAACCAAATCAATCTGACTAAATTCTTAAATACAGGTGCCACTTGTTGTTACTGTGATGACATACACTCACTGGCCACTTCATTAGGTACAACTGTACAATCTAATCCTGCCAGGAATTGTACTTTTTCAAGACTCTAACCTAAGTCAGTTTTTAAGATGAAACTGTCAGAAAGGTTGAGTGCATTAGATTAAGAGGTTCTCCACCATCCACTGTGACCTCAATGATAAACACTCAGTAGAATTAGCCCCTTTCTGACAGTTCCAACCTAAACACTGAGCAATTATAACCTTGAAAAAGTTGAAATTATGACAGAGCTGCTGAATTGGATTGAACTGTACAAGTGTACCTAATAAAGTGGCCTGTGAGCAATCTCAATTTTTGTCCCTACTTTCAGTTGAGTTTGTTTTAGTTTGACTTTAATTCAAGAGCAGCAGCTGCATTTGTTCCAGACTTTAAAGTAAACAAATTATTACTTGTTAAAGTACAATACAAGACTTATTCGATTGTATCTGTGGTCTATAACCATTTTACCTGATGTCTCAAATCTTCTTTAAAAGCAGGAAGAATTTTAAATAATCAAACACCTCAGACATTTGATTTAAATTCTAATTTTTGACATAATCAGAATCATTAACCACTTTGTTCCCCAACAACAACAACTGCTGTTCCAACAACAACAACCATTATAATGAAGATGAATACTTCCACTCTAAATAGTTTGTGTTAACACACATAGATACTCAGGAAAATCAGCCTCCTTCCATCTTCCGTCATGATCTTTCAGAACTGTTACTCCTTTGCTTCTACTGTAGTTTTCACATGCTTGAATAAAACATCTTGTCTTCATGGAGTAAACGATGTTGTTCTTCTGTGAGTTCCTGCTGCTCAGAGACACATCAGCTCATGGTTTCTCTCAGTGCACCTATTACTATAACGAAAACATAATGTGATATTGTTGGAAATAGTCGAGTACATTATTGCGTTAAAACACTTGCATCAGCTGCATCATGATGTAACAACATTCACACTTGCAGCTTCCCAGGCAGAAACCGCAGTTATGTTAAAGTGTGAAGACTGTTAGACTCTGGGGTAACTTTACTTTCCACTTCTTTAGTAAATACTGGTGTGCTAAATGCAACCAGCCCTGTTGTGGACAGATACAACTTTACTGCAAGTATCTCTGAACGTAACCAGTTTCTTGTGCATTTGACAGATTAAATGAGGCTAATTATTGCTAATGGTTGGCTAATAATAATAATCTGAACTAGAACTTGATACTATATTCGGGCGCCATTGGCTGCAAGTATTTATTAGGTCAAATTATGCTGAACACTGAAGACATATGTCATCCCAAAGCAACAAACATGAAATTTAAAAAAGAAAAATGGGTCATTTTGTGTTTTTGGTTTCCCTATTTATTTTACTAAAAATCAGCAAACAAACCTGATCATTTCAGTGTTTACTCTGCAGAGCTTCTGCTGCTCGCTCACAGAGCTGTTCAAGCACTTTAACCTCTGCTTTTCGGTAAGTGTCTAACTGATCACACAGACTGGTCAACTGGTGTACTAATACTAATACTGTGAATGTATTCAGAGGGGCTCCATGTCAGCAGGGAAGGCAAGCAACTGGTTGGGTCCCAGACCAGTAGGGGGCCCCCAAGGGCTGACCAAAGTTAAACTCTGTACAGCCCTGGCTGTGTGCAAAGCTTGCAACAAGAACAAGGACGACCAGCTGAGGAAAAGGAAGACGAGTTATAATTCTGGGAGCGAAAAAGGAAGAAGAGGAGAAAAAAGCAAGATAGTGGTAAGTGGAGCAATGGAGGTCAAAGATCAACGGCTTTCAGCTTTCCCTTCAGGGGTCAGCACAGCTAGTTTGGGTAGTACATGTACATAAATGCCATTAAACTTCTCTTTGAATTCCCCACATCAAAATATCTCTACTTGTAGCTGAAAAATTCCTCCAGATGACATCACTTGAACTCCTTATTATAAAAAGATGTCCTCTGGGTGATGTCATTTGGAGGAGTTCTCAGCTAGAAACAGAAATATTTTAATATAGAAAAGTCAGAGTGAAGTTAATATTTACATTCTAAACTAAAGCCTTAGAAAGCAAGTTGAAAATTGGGAAGTTGCTCTTTAAGTTTTGAAAAATGCCCTTGTCATAGTGTACAAAGGATGTACAGAGGATGTACAGAGGATGTACAGAGGATGTAGAGGATGTACAGAGGATGTAGAGAGGATGTACAGAGGATGTAGAGAGGATGTACAGAGGATGGGTGAATGTAGAAAAAAAGCACTGTGGTGCTTCACAGTTGATTTAGCACCAGGGTGGGTCAGGTGAGCACCTTGCATGGTGGCCACCACCATCGGTGTGTATGGATAAATGGAATCAACATTGT
This sequence comes from Channa argus, assembly GCF_033026475.1. Taxonomy (NCBI): domain Eukaryota; kingdom Metazoa; phylum Chordata; class Actinopteri; order Anabantiformes; family Channidae; genus Channa; species Channa argus. The sequence goes on from NC_090208.1 coordinate 1,104,224, forward strand.
AAAGTGCTTTGGATAAAAGCACCATTTAAGTGGCCATTTCTTTACCATTTACCCCCAATTTACAACAAAATTCAAATAGAATAGATAGAATAGGCTTTATTGTCATTGCCCATAAACTGTGGGTGATCTTCTCCAACAGTGCAGTAAAATATAATACAGTAGTAAAATAAACAGTTACATAATAATAAAGAATCCCAGGTAAGCAAGGTGAGACCTTACAGATTCACAGAACAGATCCAATAAATGCCCCTTAAACAGCACCTGGCAACAGTGGACAGGAAAAACTCTGTAAAGAAGTAAACCTCCAACAAGACCAGGCTCAGGGTTCTTTTCTACGCCTGACTGTGCTGCCTGCTGCAGGTGAGCTGACCTCTGACCTTTAGTGCTCTTTCTGTATGGACTGATTGTTCCTATGAGTGAGTTGTACAGAGTGAACATTAGAACACATCAACAGCTGCTGATCAAACTGAAGCTAAAACTGAACTTCCTGCACATTTCTACATTTCTGTTAACAGTGAAACAATCAGCAACTCTGGACCAAATCAGTGAAAAACAAACACAACGGGGGAGAACAATCCCCTAGGAAGTGAGTACTGAGCGCTTCTCACACACCTGGTGTGTGAGCTGCACAGTATAACCAAGTCCAACAGGTCAAGCAGAAGAACCAAACCCAGGAACCCAGGTGGGTACAGACAGAGAGAGAGCTTTGACAACTACAACACCATAAGGTGACATAAAGTGAGTGCAATAAATATTGTTAAAGGTTTTAAAAGTGTTAAAACAAATATGAAGCTGTTTTCAATCACACTCACATACGTAGATGTAATAACTGTCTAAGATCATCAGTGTTTGACAGTATAAGTAGTAAGATCACACAACCAAGAGCTGTAGATGCTGAGAAATGATATATTTTGACATAGTGTTATTTTAAAAAAGCTTTTCTCTTACACCCATTTCCCCTCAGTGTGAAGCTAAATTTAATTCTGACTCCTCCCATCTGATGACAACTACAACTAAACACAGTCCAACCTCTAGATTAGTTTGGATCTGGTTTTCAAACTGTCACTGTCCATCTCATCTTTGGAGAGTCCTGCAGATTTCAGAAGAGAATAGTCCAAATCCTGTAGAGGACAAAACCTTAGTGAAGTGTGAAAGAGGAAGAGCCAGTCAGACCCAGGATCAGTGCTGACGGGTTTCACTTCAGTCCAGACAACATGACGATTCAATCTACTTTTAAATTTCTGGGTGAGTCAAAGCCATCGATCATCCATAATGAATCTGTGTTGTTCAGGTGTCAGGTGTGTGAAGAGAACAGCTCTGTATCTGACAGCTTTAGTACCTAATGAACTAATACATGCTGATGGATGAAGCAGCAGTCAGTAGGATTTCCTGATCCAGACTGTTCTTGATCTGATACTTAAATTATTGATAGGAATTAAAGAATGTGATCCTGTCTCTGCTATAGCTAATGACACATTTGTCATTTGAAGCACTACATTCAGCATCACTCTGGTTATGTTCTTCCTCGTGTGGTCACTGCTGTTCCATCTCACCTGCACATCTTGCTGATACAAAGATACAGAGTGACACAGTGAACCATCCACTGGAGCCTATTTGTTAAGTTACGCTGAGTCAGCTACTGACAGTGTAGCTTTGGATTATTGGAAGTGCTGACGATGGTCATTAACGACATGCTCTGTTCTGCATCTTCTAATAACGAGATCTTTAGCTCATATTAATGACTTATTATCTCATTATTACGAGATGAGGCCTCCAGAAAGTTTTCTTCTTTGGTAAATGCAATGCGCTGCCTTTTTATAGTATCACTGATCTACGATCTTAGTTTTGATTCATTACTGCAAATGCTTCTTTGAACATTTGCTGTTTTCAACACACATGTGAAATGAGTTGATAATTATTTTCTCCTTTTGAAAAGTTCTATGTATCTGGTCTGTAGCCTTTACATTTAAAATCAGGTTTTCTCCTTCAGTCTGTACGTGAATTTAACTTCTTCTCTCTATGTCACAGGCATATCAGTTCTGGTTTCTGTGGTTGTCCTGGTTCTGTTTCTGGTTGGACTTGTGCAGCTGTTGAGGAATAGAACAGGTATGAAAAGTGAACTGCTCAGTGAGTCTTGTCCAGTCCTCACGTCTGTACTGGAACTACAACTTTGACCGAGTCTGTTGGAAGATAAAGTCTGCAATGACATTTTAATATCAACCATTTTTTTCAGGTTCATGTTGGACATCAACCCACTGCCTCTACTGTAAGTCATGTTCTTGTTACTTTACATTTCTTACTTATTTTCTCTGATCATTTTCTGACAAGACAGAAAGTTTGTAGTTTTCACATTATTTTTTTTCTCTTTACACTGTTGGAGATGTACAAAAAGGTGTTGCAGTGAGTCTTCAGGACTCAGGCCCAGATGCAGTAGCATCCATAGCTGCTGTGTGCCTGATACCCACTGAGCTGTAAAGCACTTCATATTGCAGTAGTCTGAACAAAAAGTGCTATATAAATACAGTTTGAATCATTGGTTGGTTGATGTTTCTGAAAGTAGTGTCACATAAATCCACTACTTAAATTAGATAAAAAGCATAGTGATGAAATTTTTTAGGAAATAACTGGCAAAGACCTGCAGTTTACCTGCACCAAGCAGGGACATCGTAGGACAACTTAGTTTTATCTTTATCCCAATTCCTCTGTCTTTTCACTTCCTAATACTAATTCTATTTTCCTCCTCACAGATAGCCCCTCCCCCACATGTGCACTGTCCCCTAAACCACTTCCACCTCGACCTCTTTTTTCTCCTGCTTTATGTCAGTCAGCAGTCAACCTTGCTGATTTCATCCTGCTAACTTATTCAAACTGTGCATCACTCTCACTTTACGTTTGTTTACAAATCTCAAAGTGCTACACAAGCAGATTATGAGCAAGAATAAAACATAAAAACATGTAAAGCATAGAAACATAAAAAACATAAAATAATATATAAAAAAGATAATGATCACTTTAAAATGCTTCACTGAACAAAAAAGTCTTTAACTGTTTTTTGAAACAGTCCACAGTCTGTGGTGCCCTCAGGTTCAGGTAGAGTGTTCCAGAGCCGTGAAGCAGCTGCTGAGAAGGCTCGATCCCCCATTGAGTGGAGTCTGTTGTGGAGGGGTAGAGGTGATAAGTGTTGGTAGAACGAAGGTGTCTTGTTGTAGATTGCAATGTGAGGAGTTCTTTAAGATACTGTGGGGCATTTCCATGGATGCTCTGGTGGGTAAGTAGACAGAGTTTGAATTCAATGCAAAGGTGGATGGGGAGTTAGTGAAGTGTCTGGAGAACAGCAGTGATGTGCTCATATTTCGCACCGTCATAAGGATCCTGGTAGCATTGTTTTGAACATATTGGAGCTTTTGAAGGCTCCTGCCAGAGATCCCAATGAGAAGAGCATTGCAGTAGTCCAGCCTGGAGGAGACAAAGGCCTAGACCAGCCTTTCAGCGTCACAGAGGGACAGAGAGGGGCGGAGTTTGGCTATGTTTCTGAGATGAAAAAATGCAATTTTGCAGAGGTGTTGGACATGTGTTTCAAATGACAGGTGAGGGTCAAACTTGACCCCCCAGGTTGTTAACAGAGTTGAAGAGGGTAATGGTGCGACCACAAAAAGAGATACAGTTAATGGGGGAGGAATGAAGCTGGTGGGTGGTACCAACTAGAAGGGCTTTGGTTTTTATGCTGTTCAGCTGAAGGAAGTTCTCTGTCATCCACGCCTTGATGTCCTCCAGGCAACAGGTGAGAGTTGATGGAAGTGTCGGTGGGGTCGGGCTCAGTCTCACGTACAGCTGAGTATCATCAGCATAGCAGTGGAAGGAGATTCCATGCTTGCCAATGACGTGGCCCAGTGGGAGCATATAGACGTTGAAAAGGGTCGGTCGAACCAACCCCTGTGGCTCCCCACAGGTGACTGAGATTTGGCATCCCCTATGGCCACATACTCATACTCTATTTGTGAGATAGGAACCAAACCACCCCAAAGCAGTGCCAGAAAATCCAACAATATGCTGCAGACGATGAAGGAGAATTTTGTGGTCAACTGTATCAAAAGCGGCAGTGAGATCCAGAAGAATGAGGAGAGATGGGAAGCTCTGGTCAGCAGCCATTAGGGGGTCGTTGGTGACCCTGACCAGGGCTGTCTCTGTGCTGTGGGAGGGGCGGAAGCCAGATTGAAATTTTTCAAACAGATTGTGTCTTTTGAGGTGATACTGGAGCTGGACTGAGACAGCTTTTTCTAAGACCTTTGATAGGAATGGAACATTGGACGACAGTTTGCCATAACTTCAGGTTATGGACAGTTAAGTTGGTTGAAACAAAGAGACGCTCAAGGTAGCAGGGGCCTCAAGGATATTCTGGAGGCTGTTGTTATAGTAGCCCACCAGTTCAGACACTGAGGGAAATTTTAGGACAATGGAGAGATTTTTGATGTCAGCATTTAAATCAGAGACATTTAGGTTTTTCACATTGTGGGTTGGAAAATGATGTATATGAAGGGAAGTCCATTGAAATGATTTTGTGGTCCGAGACACCCAGGTCGTATACTTGGCGGTTAGAAATGGGGTCATTACTTAGTCAGTAATGACTAAGTCGAGGTTGTGGCCCTATGAGTGGGGACCTCAACTTTCTGCTTCAGGTTTAAGCAGTCCAGCAGTTCTAAGAACTCAGCAGCAGAATGGTTAGAAGGTGCGTCCACATGGATGTTCAGGTCTCCGAGTATCAACACGTTGGGTGATGATGTGCAGAAAGTTGAAAGGAGTTCACACATTTCTCTGATGAAACCTGGGTGTTGCTTTGGTGGCTGGTAAATAATAAGTATGAAACTAGAGAGTGGATGTTTACACAGAGGAGGGAGGCATGACAGTTTCAAATCTTTATGGTGGATTATGATTAGACCCCCAATGCGACCAGTGGTGGGGGCTTTTTTAAGGTAGGTATATCCAGGGGGCAGGACTCATTCATTCCTGGAGGTGTCACCATTCGGAATCATTAACCACTTTGTTCCCCAAACAACAACAGCAGCACCACCAACAACAACAACCTTTGTCTGCAACACAAGCCCTTCCTCAACTACAACTGCTGGTTCCTCAACAAATTAATGATGCAACAACTGCTGCTGCTGCTGCTCCAACAACTGCTGCTCTTAGGTGTTAAAATTTCCTAGTTTTAATATTTTAAATCAAGATCAGCTAAAACCACACTGTGGTGATAATTAAGAAGTGATTAGATTTTTTAATGATTAAGTAATCAAACATTTTCTCATATCTTAAAAGTGCTATAACTGTCTTATCTTATTGAATAAACAAGTGGTGGTGCATTGTTCTGACTTTCATCTAAGCCTACTTCCGCTCAATATATTGACATTTTCCAGTGTTTTATTCATGGTGGTTGTTAAATGTGTTGGTTTGATGGTGTCCTCAGCTCCAGAATTGTTGATTATAAATCCACGTTGAACTCAGAAGTAAGAGTTGTTTCTACCTTATTGCTTTCAAAATGCTTAATTGTTTAACATTTTGGTAAAAGAAGCAGTACGGTGCCAATCAGAGTCCCTGAATGTTATTTTAGCATCTGTTTTCATTTTGAAATGCTGTCCTTCAAAACCCTTCCTTTGCACTAAAAAGGCCCCTGATCAGACTCAGGTTGGTGGTAGTGGGGTTGTATGAGATACTTCTCCATTGTAGGCATATTACTTATAGTAGATGTCAAGTTCAATTGTGAACAGTGTGTTAGATGTTTTTGAGCTTATTTCCATATCTCCTGCTGGTTTCTAATGTGGTCACTTGATGTCATTGTTGCCAAGTTTCTAAAGTGTTTCTAATCCCACACGTATTGCTGCTGAACCATAGCGGTGTGTAGTATTGCTCATACGCTTTGCTTTCTTTTATGGTTGATTTTAAATATTAATAATATTGGCACATTGTTTTTGTTTGTATGACGGTTGTCTGTCCAGTACTAAGACGTGCTACACTCAGATCATTACTTTCCACACAGAACATATAGAATTAAAAGAGGTTCTTTGACTGCACCTCTTCACAGTAAGCGCAGTTTTAAGGACGTGAAAAAACATGCTCATTGTAGCATAAAGCAAAACATTTTGTCGGCTTCATACCTTCAACAATTAACTGTCGAAAAGTACAGAAAGTATTTTCATCAGGAGAACTTAATTATTGACCCTGGAACTCATTGTAATTATGGTTGCAGTAAGTCGTAAATATTAGTTATTGAAGTATTGAAGACAAGCTCTGTAAAGCTTTGCTTTCATTTCGACATTAACAAACTGTTCTTCTGGGAATCTTACAACAGGTTGAACAAAACAATGAATTACTGATTCGTGATTATACTCAGAGTTTCCTTTGTTTGACAGTGACAGTTGTCCTGATGGACCAAAGCATGAAAAACCCAGACTGGTTCCGCTTTCTTGATCATCTTGTAACATCAGTACAGCTAAACAGAACTACTGCGTGTTCACAAAGAACAATGGTAGGAAGGGATTTGAAATAAACCAAAACTGAAGAACAAGTTTCAAATAAACTCCAGTTAAGAACTGGTGCCACAGCACTGAAAAAGAATTCCTGAATAGCAGCAGCTCTGTGTTGTTTGTGATCTAGTCAGGTGTCATTTCTTATTCCACTTGTCAAAGCATCAGCTAAATATCCTTGACTTGTTTTGAAAGGGACATGTTGCCCTGGCAACTATACTGGGTTCCACGTTACACTGACCACACGTCTGAAGTAAAAGAGATCTCACTCTTTGTCTGTATCTGCAGAACTTTGCATGAACTTATTCACAGAACAATGACGACATGTTGGTTTTTAAGTCATTTTCTTCTTTGGTTTCATTTACTGAAAATGAAAACTAAAGGTGGTGAGTTCAGTTTCATTTCATTGAATCACAATAACCCTGCTACACAGCTTTTATAATGTATGTGCTCAAAACAATCATTGGATGTAATGATGAGATTCCAGTTTCACATCATTCCACATTAAAAGCAACAGGCACATAAAAAGTCAACTATGAATACGGGTGATGGTGCAACAGAGGTGCTCACAAATGTGTAAAATCACTTCAAGTGGTATCAAGGTGTTTGCAGAAGAGAACAAGTGCATTTACAATTATAGGCTACAAGCAAAATGAATAATTATAAGTATTTATAAGAAAGAACCAACAGCTGGAAAAATGAGTCATAGCAACAAACAAAAGGCTTTGTGTGTTGACGTCTTGCGTTTTTGAAAGAAAGCGTTTTCCACATTTTCGTGCTACAAAAACAGGAACACGCCCAGTCCTGGAGACTTCATGCATAATTTATGCATCACCTGAACAGTATATAAGCTGCAGCAATACAGAGCAGGTGAACAGAACCACAGCATCAACATCTCAGAAAACTACTCAGCATTTCTCACCTGTTCATCATGATGAAGCTGATTGTTTCTCTGGCTCCTTTAACTGTCACCAGAACTGATGACCCAGTAATAATCCTTAATTGAGGAATAGCCAATGTTTTATTTTTACAAAGCACAAAAGTTGTAATTTCTTATAAGCATATAACCAGATAAAATCTAGTATATGATTCCCTAGAAACAACAGCTGCTGGACAAGTCTACTGCAGCAACAACAGCCATTGTTTTCCAAGACCTTCATAAACTACAACCACGTCCCAGCAACAACAGCTGCTGCTGTTAGTAGTTAAAATAAGCAGCGACATGTTCTGACGGTGCCAAATCAAGATAAAATGGCTAAAACCACACTCAGCTGAAGATGCAGTAGAATTTAATGATCAAATTTAAAATAAAAGGAAAAAGAATGAATTTGTTTTTCTTCATGTATGTGTGGGTTCCTCAGAGTTCTCTGGTAAATGGTTGTATCTCTTTGTGTGACCGTGTGGTGGACTGTCCAGGGTTTACTCCAACTTCTGTCCAGTGGCAGCTGGGTGTCGGCTGCAGCTCCCCCATGACCCTTAACGGGATAAGTTCTAATAATGGACGCGTGAAGCTTCAAACTGAATGTAATTGGTTTTTCTGTGACCCAAATGGGTTTGAAGAAATAATGATCTTTATCACCTGTGGTACTTAAATGTGTTCTATACCTGAACACATGTAAAACACTGTCTGATGCTCTTTTCACCTCTAGAACATTCTTCACCAGGAGTCTGCAGATGATTTGAAGCAGAGTTTGTCATCGCAGAAGCTCAAATTTCTGTCAGTATGGAACAATTTTCTGTTCTTATAATAATTCAATAT